>NC_056725.1:1624353452-1624368569 GCF_019279795.1 Protopterus annectens
GATGTCATACAGTAGCAGGTTGATAGGAATACTGGTCTATCATTATTTATTGCTGTAATTACTGCTGAGGGGAAAGGCTGGGAAACATGTTAAAGTCTGTACATTCAAGAGGATGGTCTATAGAGAATGTTCTTAGATGCCCTTATAATATATTTTATGTGAGGGACAGTAACACATGTTTTAAAAATAGGCTGTTAGAACATGTGAGACATATCACTGATAAGAAATATGACAATTCTATAGCCGTACATTTGAATAAATCTCACCATGGGGATGGTAGTGGGTCCCAAGGTACTGTTTCTGAAAATGTCTTTTCTTCAGTTTGATGAAACATTCATAAAAGGACAATAGTTATGTACAGACTCAATGTATTAACTGTGATACTTTATCCCATAGGGGGTTAAATGAGGAGCATAAGTGGAGGCTGTGTATTCAATTATGTAATTAGGTGCTAATTGCTTCTTGTGATTAAGGCATGTATTTCTGGTAATGTTTTACTCCTTGAAGGCTTTGGGCAAGATGTCAAAGTATAATAAACATGTGAGAATTACTGGCTGGCTGTATTTTTCTTTGCTATGTTCAGATATTTTATTTGTTTTGCTAAGAGGTTGTTTTATGTCTGGCCATTGTGTATGGCCTATCATGATTTTGTAGCAGTGTAGACTGTGGGAGGGCAGATGTGAGTGTCATGGCTGCTTTTGTATCCAATTGTGCATGCTGCCTCAGTTATGGGTGGTCTATCAGCAGCATATGCCTGTATGGCCATTTTGAGACGTGTGTGTGTGCATGTGTATATATATATATATATATATATATATATATATATATATATAAATATATATATATATATATGTGTGTGTGTGTGTGTGTGTGTGTGTGTGTGTGTGTGTGTGTGTGTGTGTGTGTGTGTGTATACACATATATATATATATATATATATATATATATATACATTTATTTATTTATTTTACATTTGTTAACCAGGTTAGTCTGACTGAGTTTTTGCCTCATTTTCAGCAGAGACCCGGGGAGAAAAGCTCCTCTGGAGGAGAAAATAATTTATTAAATGTTAGTAACATAGTAGTAACAATCAGCTGTAAGATCTAACAAGCAGAGACCTGGAGAGAAGAAAAGCTCCTCAGGCAATTCAATTATACAGAGTATTAACAATTGGCAGACAAGTATGTGAGTTGTTACAAACAAGATTTTAAACAATTAGCAGAAGAAAATGTGACAAGTTACAATATTATTTAAGCTGTTTAGCACAAAATGAGTTACTAGGCAGATGCTTATTTAAACTAGGTAGGATCTAGAGTGATTCAATGAGTTTGCATGACATCCATTTATTTATTTTATTGATTTATTTGATATTTGCTGTTCACTAATCGAGTATCTTGATTGCTGAACTGACCATTTTCAGCCATGTACTGAGTTCTAAGGAGTGCACAACAGATAAAACTAACTTAAAACACTTTTGGAGCAGACATGATAGGTATTTTGCAGTTTTATAGTTGCAGTCTCAAATGAGTACATTTTAGTAATGATTCTTTATTTCTACCATATGATTATTTATACGCATCACCATAATATATTGCTCTATATGATTACAAGTATAATAATATAGTACATTTACATGTATAATAACAAAAATGGCGTGGTATTCCAGGACTATTTTCAATGAAGTAGGCAATGTCTTCAGTATGTTAGGCTACAATGCATTTAAATAAATCACCATACATATTCCTTTTGCATGTCAGACTTTTGTTTTATATTAAAATTTCACATTGTTACATTAACATCATACAGTTACATTCAACAATATTTACATTTGCTTAATGACATTTTATTTTAATTGCAGTCACATACTCAGCAGATCACATTACTGATTCAATCCTTAAATGACTTGTTTAACAATTGCATAGCATTATGATTAGTAAAGAGTAACATTGTAGTGGTACATCAAACCTCATCTGCCCATTTAGAATGTTGTACTATGTATATTCAAGCCAAATAACCATATGTACAATATATCCTACATAGTATCTCTTATTACTTCATGTGGCATCCAATATACTTCATGTGTAGTTTTACAATTCAAAATACAAGCACCCAAGATTATAGGGGTAATATAATTGTGATACAGGGTTGTCATTAAGCAAACAAATTGCAGCACAATATGATAACAAATAGGAAAAGTGTCTAACATGGGGTGTAGGGATCACCAACAGTCTCAAGACACCACACAGAAGCACTCCAGCCTCCCCACCCAATGTGGGGACTGTACCCCCCACAACCCTATCTAATTATATCAACTCCAAGATTGCACTATAGTGGGGAAAAGGGCAAACTTTCAAATGTTGGCTGACTACTTCCTTTCCCTGGGTAAATTGTTGGTTATGTGAGGAGTAATTGAAATGAAGATTCAGTGTTGTCGTCTCAGTCTTTTCGTCTTCAGGTGAATCAGCTTTTGGTCTTTTCAAGTAGACACATATATATATATATATATATATATATATATAT
This sequence comes from Protopterus annectens, assembly GCF_019279795.1. Taxonomy (NCBI): domain Eukaryota; kingdom Metazoa; phylum Chordata; order Ceratodontiformes; family Protopteridae; genus Protopterus; species Protopterus annectens. The sequence continues at coordinate 1,624,355,973 of NC_056725.1, forward strand.
AGGTTCATAGGCTGGTACTAAGCTATTTTCCCTTAGGCATTTATAAGCCTAGCCAAACTTTGTTTGGCTCTTGCCACCCTTTTAGATTAGTTGACTGTGCCGTTGTGTAGTAGGTCACAGAAGGTAGCCCTTTTAAGGTTTGTTTACTGTACCTCTGTCAAGCAGTGACACAGAAGAGATCCCAGGGGTAAACTTATGATCTCCCATCCATTCGTCAAGATTTCTCTTGAAGAGGGTCAGTGAGGGGCTCTGCCTGACATGGATTGGGATTTTGTTCCAGAGTGAGGGGAGCCTCTGGGATATGAATCTGTCTCTCCAGCATGTCGTATTTATTTCTGTGCTGAGGTTCAGGTCCCTGGAGCATGTAGCTCTAAGGGATTTAGATTTCCTGAGGTGAAGCATGTCCATTAATTCTGGGTTGGACATGGCTTTATACGTCAGACACAGATTGCCTCTGAGTAGGCAGTATGCAACTGAGTAGAGCTGGAGTTTCTTTAGCCGAACTGCATAGGGCATCTGTTTGAGCCCCTTGATCCTCTTGGTGAGATACTTCTGGGGTCTTTCCCGTTGCTGAAGGTGTCGGGTAAGGCACATCCCAAACGGGGCATTGTACTCAATTATGGGCCTGATAAGTGATGAGTAAAGGGGCACAATGACCTCTCTTGACCTAGATGTGAACCCTTTCATGATAAGGTGGGCTATATAGAAGGTCTTTCTAACCACTTTGGTAACATGATTGTCAAAGGAGAGATTGCTATCTACTTGGGTCCCCAAGTCCCTAATTACTTCTTCCATACTTAATGGATTACCACCTATGTGGTAATTTGTGGGCACTTTTTTTTTCCAAAGGGGATAACTATGCACTTTTTGGCATTTAGCTTTAGGCCATGGCTCTGGCACCAGTTATCCGTCTCTGTGAGACCCTTTTGGAGGATGCTTTTGTCAGCCGGAGAGTCAATTATAGCACCCAGTCTGCAGTCATCTGCGAACTTGGTTAGCCATAGTCCACCCGTGTTAGCCTGTAACTCAGAGAAATATATACCGAACAAGAGAGGTCCTAGGACTGAGCCTTGTGGGACACCACTTGTAACTGGTTTAGAGTCTGACATGGCACCTGCTATTCTGACCATGTGGGTTTTATCCCTCAGCCAGTTTGCAGCCCATCTTGTATCATAGGGGTTGATATTTAAGCTGGTGAGCTTATTTATGATGCCCGAGTCGGGTATTGTGTCAAAGGCCTTTGCGAGGTCCAGGTAGGCTGTGTGGACTACCTTCCCTTCATCTATGGCTTTGGTAACTGTTTCAAAGAAGTCAACCAGGTTCAAGAGGCAAGATCTGCCCTTAACAAAGCCGAATTGGGTAGGATCCAGTGTCTGGAGGTTCCCAATGTCTTTGTTTATGATTTCCATGATGATATGTTCCATAGCTTTGCAGACCAAGCTAGTCTGGCTTATAGGGCAATAGTTTCCAGGGTCTGTTGTGGCACCACCTTTGTGGAGTGGAACCACTGTTGCTGTACACCATTCCTTGGGAACATATCCTGTAGTAAGGCTGAGATTGAACAGTGACTTTATATGAGGGTTTAGTTCTTCTTGGAGCTCGTGTAAGATGCAGCCCGGGACACCGTCTGGTCCCATTGATGCTGTGTTTTTAGCTTTGGAGAGGGCAGCTCTCACCTGTGCATCTGTGATCTCAGGAAGGGTACACTCTGTTGGGATAGACATTTGCTCTTTGGGGGGGGAAGGGGGGGAGATGTTTGCACTGAACCTTCCTGCCAGGATGTTGGCAATGTCTGTGGGTTCAGTGAATTTTTTGTCATTTTGCACTAACTCAGAGCATATCTGGGAGTTGTCTCCCAGGTTTCTGACATAACTAAAGAAGGCCTTGTGATTATCTTTAGTGTCTTGTGCAATTTTTCTTTCAAAGCTGGCCTTAGAAGATTTTATGAGGGATCATAGTTTCTTGCTAGTACTGATCACTGACGCCTTCCCCTTTTGGGATTTTGTTCTGTCATGTAGTAGCTTTCTCCTTCTGTTGTATAGCTTATTTATGGCCGGGGTCCACCTGACAGGTCTCCTGCCTTTGGAGGAGTGAGTCTTGGTTTTATTTGGGATAGCCTGCTCCATGCATTCCTGTAGGTGTCCATAAAATGCTTTTGTAAAGGATTCTACATTTTGGGCCGTATCGTCCACTGGCCCGGGGACTTTGAAGGATTCCACCTCAGTTTTGAGAAGTGTGAAGTTTGCTTTTGAGAAGTTCTTCTCCATGGTTTCCTTGGCTAGGGGTGGGGATGGAATATGGATGTCCAGTGAGATTTGTTTATGGTCTGATCTTACCAATGAGGGGTATACCTCTGGTGTTGAACACAGAGACCCCATGTTGGTGTTGACCAGATCCAGTATATTTTCCCCTCTTGTGGGAGTGGTGACCAGTTGTTCCATAGCATTTGAGTTTATAAATTCTAGGAACCGTTGTTCCATAGCATTTGAGTTTATAAATTCTAGGAACCGTTGGGCAAGGGTGTTTGGGCTTGAGTAGTTTTCCCAATCGATGTTTGGGTAGTTGAAGTCACTCAATATAATAGTATTTGGAGAGACCTTCATATTCTCCAGTGTTCTCAGGAAAGCCGAGTGAGGTTCCTGTGTTTGAGAGGGTGGTCTGTAGCAGGCTACAAACTGAAAGGCAGTTTTGCCCACTGTTAGTTGCACATGGATGGTCTCCGAAGCTTCGTGCAGTGCCACTAGCCTGGAGGTGTGGGTATCTTTGATAAATATGGATACTCCCCCTCCTTTTGTGGTTTGGTCTGAGTTTTGGGGCCAGAAAGCATGGTATGAAGTATAGCCTGGTAGTGCTGGGGTGCTCTCGGGAGCCTTGAACCAGGTTTCTGTTACTGCACAGATATCGATATGCTCCATATTGAGGAGAGTCTCGAGTGCGTGCATCTTGAGGTTTAGACTTCTGGCATTGAGCAGCATTACCCTTAGTTTTTTTTCTTTGTGTTGTCTATGGGGGTGGGTTTGTCTTTTGAGCCTTGCCTAAAAAAGGCACTATGGGGGAGGCAAGAGCCTTAGCCAGTATTCGAAAACCCAGGGGTGACAGGTGCAAGCTGTCCTTAGTGAAGCAACGTGGCTTGTCGAGCATGTCATCCCAGGCTGAAAGACACTGTATCCCCTTTGAATGACACCAATACTTTAGCCAATTGTTAAAATTGATCATTTTGTCTTTATACTGTGGCATCATTCTTGGTGAGGGTAAGATGCTACTCAAGGTCAGGGTCATACCAACCTGGGCTACATGATCAAAGAGCTCCTGTACGTCTTTTTTCATGTAGTCCAGGGAGGTACGTCTCAGGTCATTCACACCAGCATGGACAATGATGGAGTCATACTTGTACCTGCTTTGGAGTGACCTGAGTGCTTGTGTTATGTGGCAGATCCTGGCACCCGACAGGCAGCTTACAGTGACCTTCTCCTTGTTCAGCCTGGCGAGTGAGACGTCAGTGTGTCTGACAATAGAGTCACCTATTACAAGTGTATTAGGTGTGTTGTTTAGCCTTAAGGGCTGTGACAGTGTGGCACACTGACTTTGTGAGCTATGTGCTATGTGGATATTGTTTCGTGGTAGGTGTTGCTTGGATGTCTGCTTTGGAGGTCTCTGCTGCTTAGGCAGATTTTTATTTAGAGCCTCTGAGTATGTTTTTGTATGTTTATGTGTTTGGTTTGCTGATGCGATAGGTCTATGTGAGACTGGATTTGTGGTGTGTGTGGTTAACTTCTCCTCCTGACAGGCTGTGCCAGTACTGGGTTGAGAGAGCTTAGCCTCCAGTTTGGCTATATAGTTGCATCTCTCAAATATATTTGCGCTTGTTGGGAGAAGGACAGGGTGGTCTGTATACATAAGGCAGTTGTAACATTGCCTCAGGATTCCCAGATTCACCAGCTGGACTGGAGAGTAAACTCGAAACTGACCTTTGGACATGCCTGAATAATATAGGGAACTACTTATTGACTGATCTGAAAGAACCAATAGGGAGCAAGTGCTTTGAAGGAGTATAAGAGGATGTAGTGCTTTAGTTTGTGTTTACCTATAAGATTACTTATACGAGCAAGTGCAGGGCTTTAGAATGAGAATAGCATGCTTAATTTGAGATTTAGAGTAGTTCTAAGGGAAAAAGTGAAGAGTAGACTTTGTGGAGCCGGGAATAGTTTAAGCTTGTTTAGGGCTGCCTGGCAGCTGCTCTGCAAGACCGCGCTAAAAGAGGGTTGCAGGGTTTTAAGAGATAGAGATCAAGGAGTTTAGAATTGACCCAAAATGGCCAATAAAACTACATCTTCTAGGCAGTAACCACTCCTACAGGGACAGGCAGGCTGTTCAGTGTTAACCACTGCCACTGGTGAACACAGACACTTCTCTTTAGTCCAAGCATCGCTGTCCTCCAAGAAACTTACAAACAGTTCAGAACAGCAAATCTGTAACTGAACTTTCTTAAATTTCAGAAAGTGGGAAACAAGCAAGATTTTTTTTTCTTTTTTCTTTTAGTTTAAAGGTAGCAGAGATACACAAGTAGCAAAATAATAACAACAGTACAATAAATGACCCCACACTTGAGTGCTAGGCCAAAGTCAGGTAAAATGCAGTTTTAAGAGAAAAAAATTATTTTAAATTAAGTGCAACACAGGAAATGCAGTAAACAAGCTCTAGATGTGTTCTAAATACTGTTTCTAATACAGATATAAACTTTAACAAGCTGGAAAACACCGAATAGTAGGCGACAAAGCAGTAATTCTTAACAAAAAGGCAGAAGAAAATACTTAAAATCTCAAAAGTGGCTGCTTTCTCCTCTCAGCGTTTTCTCCCCTTGTAAGGTGCTTCAGCAACAACTAACAAGCCTGGAAAGATGCCTAAACCATGAGGCAGCAGGGTTTTAAGAGATAGAGATCAAGGAGTTTAGAATTGACCCAAAATGGCCAAAAAAACTACAGCTTCTAGGCAGTAACCACTCCTACAGGGATAGGCCAGCTGTTCAGTGTTAACCACTGCCACTGGTGAACACAGAGACTTCCCTTTAGTCCAAGCAAGCACTGGCCTCCAAGAAACTTACAAACAGTTCAGAACAGCAAATCTGTAACTGAACTTTCTTAAATTTCAGAAAGTGGGAAACAAGCACGATTTTTTTTTTTTTCTTTTTTGTTTTAGTTTAAAGGTAGCAGAGATACACAAGTAGCAAAATAATCACAACAGTGCAATAAATGACCCCACACTTGAGTGCTAGGCCAAAGTCAGGTAAAATGCAGTTTTAAGAGAGAAAAAAATGATTTTAAATTAAGTGCAACACAGGAAATGCAGTAAACAGGCACTAGATGTGTTCTAAATACTGTTTCTAATACAGATATAAACTTTAACAAGCTGGAAAATGCCGAAAAGTAGGCGGAAAAGCAGTAATTCTTAACAAAAAGGCAGAAGAAAATACTTAAAATCTCAAAAGTGGCTCCTTTCTCCTCTCAGCATTTTCTCCCCTTGGTAGGTGCTTCAGCAACAACTAACAAGCCTGGAAAGATGCCAAAACCACGAGGCAGCAGGGTTTTAAGAGAGATCAAGGAGTTTAGAATTGACCCAAAATGGCCAATAAAACTACAGCTTCTAGGCAGTAACCACTCCTACAGGGACAGGCAGGCTGTTCAGTGTTAACCACTGCCACTGGTGAACACAGAGACTTCCCTTTAGTCCAAGCAAGCACTGGCCTCCAAGAAACTTACAAGCAGTAATATATATATATACAATATGCACATACATAGCTTCATAGGTTCATAGGTTCATACTAGGCTATCTGCCCTAGGGCATTTATAAGCCTAGCCAGAGTGTGTGTGGCTTTCACCACCCTTTAGGATGAGAATACTATACCCATTAGTTTGCTGTGCACCTGTCCAGCAGTGATACAGAGATGATTCCCGGGGTAAACCTACGATCTCCCATCCACTCGTCAAGATTTCTCTTGAACAGAGTCAGTGAGGGGCTCTGCCTCACATGGACTGAGATTCTGTTCCATAGTGTAGGGAGTCTCTGGGTGATGAATCTGTCCCTCCAGCACGTCCTATTTATATCCGTGTTGAGGTTTAAGTCTCTTGCTCTCGTGGCTCTGGTGGATTTGGATTTTTTGAGGTGAAGCATGTCCATTAATTCGGGTTGGACATGGCCTTGTATGTCAGGCACAGATCACCTCTGAGCAGGCGGTATGCGACTGAATAGAGCTGGAGTTTCTTCAGTCGGGCATCGTATTATGACATATGTTTGAGCCCCTTTATCCTTTTGGTGAGGAACTTTTGGGGTCTTTCCAACTGCTGCAGGTGTCGGGTAAGGTACATTCGAATGGGCGCTGTACTCAATCATTGGTCTGATAAGTGAAGAGTACAGGGTACAATGACCTCTCCTGATCTGGATGTGAATCCTTCATGATCAGGTGGGCAATGTAGAAGGTCTTCCTAACCACTTTGGCAATGTGAGTGTCAAAGAGGTTACTGTCAACTTGGGTCCCCAGGTCCCTGATAACTTCTTCCGTGTTTAATGGATTACCACCTATGTGGTAGTTAGGGGTTACCTTGTTTTTCCCAAAGGGTATGACTATACATTTTGGCATTTAGCTTAAGGCCATGGCTCTGGCACCAGTTATCCATTTCTATGAGACCTTTCTGGGAGGATCTCTGTGTCTGATGCAGTGTCAATTATGGTGCCCAGTTTCCAGTCATCTGCAAATTTTCTCAGCCACAATCCCCCTATGTTTGCCTGCACTTCTGAAAAATAAATGCCGAACAAGAGGGGCCCAGGACTGAGCCCTGTGGGACACCGCTCGTGACTGGCTTAGAGTCTGACATGGCAACAGCAACTCTAACCCTGTGTGTTCTGTCCTTGAGCCAGTTTGCAACCCATCTTGTGACATATGGGTTTACATCTAAGCTGGTGAGCTTTTCTATGATGCCCGAGTGGGGTATTGTGTCGAACGGTTTTGCTAGGTCAAGGTAGGCTGTGTGAACTGCCTTACCCTCATCAATGGCCTTAGTGACTGTTTCGAAAAAGTCGACCAAGTTCAAGAGGCAGGATCTGCCCTTGACAAAGCCAAATTGGGTAGGATCCAGTGTCTGTAGGTCCCCAATGTCTTTATTTATGAGTTACATTATGATCCTCTCCATAGCTTTGCAGACAAGGCTCTTCAAGCTTATGGGGCGGTAATTTCCAGGGTCCGTAGAAGCACCGCCTTTGTGGAGTGGGACCACAGTTGCCGTATGGCATTCTTTGGGCACGATCCTGTAGTAAGGCTAAGATTAAACAGCAGCCTTATGTGTGGGTTTAGTTCCTCATTGAGTTCGTAGCACACAGCCGGGACACCGTCCGGTCCCATTGATGCTGTGTTTTTGCTTTAGAGAGAGCAGCTCACACCTGGGCATCTGAGATGTTTGGGAGGCTAGACTCTGGTGGGATAGATATTTCTCCTTTGGGGAGGGAGGGAGAATTTGCACTGAACCTGTCTGCCAGTATGTTGGCAATGTCTGTGGGTTCAGTGATTTTTTATCATTTTGGACTAATTTGAGCATATCTGGGAGTTTCCACCCAGGTTGCTAACATAGCTAAAGAAGGCTTTATGATTGTCTTTGTGTCATTAGCAATTTTTCTCTCAAAGTTGGCCTTGGATGATTTTATGAGTGATCGTAGTTTTTTGCTAGTATTGATCAGAGATGCCTTCCCATTTAGGATTTTGCTCTGTCATGTAGTAGATTTCTCCTCTTGTTGTAGAGTTTGTTTATGGCTGGAGTCCACCAGACCGGGCCTGCCTTTGGTGGAAAGGGTCTTGATTTTATTAGGGATTGCTTGATCCATACATTCCTGAAGGTGCTCGTGAAGGCATTTGTAAGGGTTTCAGCAGCGTGGGTTGTGGTTTCCACTGGCTCGGGGCCTTGAAGGATACCACTCCAGTTTTAAGAAGTGTGAAGTTTGCTTTGAGAAGTTCTTCACTGTGGTCTTTTTGCTGGGGTGGGCGGGATGTGGATCTCCAGTGAGATTAATTTATGGTCTGATCTCACCAATGAGGATATACTTCTGGTGTGGAGCATTTTTCCCATGTTTGTGATGATCAGGTCTGGTATATTTTCTCCTCTTGTGGGAATGGTGACTAGTTGTTCCATAGCATTTGAGTTTATGAACTCAAGGAACCTTTGGGCTAGGGTGTTGGGGCTTGAGTAATGTTCCCAGTCTATGTTTGGGTAGTTGAAGTCACCCAATATGATGGTGTTTGGAGAGACATTCATACTCTCCAGTGTCTTCAGGAAGGCTGTGTGGGTTTCCTGAGTTTGAGAAGGTGGTCTGTAGCATGTTACAAACTGTAGGGCAGTTTTACCTATGGTTAATTGCACCTGGATGGTCTCCGATGCTTCGTGTTGCCACTAACCTGGAGGTGTGGGTATCCTTTATGAATATGGATACTCCCCTCCTTTTGTGGTTCGGTCCGGATTTTGGGGCCGAACGCATGATATAGGTATAACCTGATAGTGCTGGGGTGCTCTCAGGAGCCTTGAACCAGGTTTCAGTCACAGCACAGACATCGATGTTCTCCATACTGAGGAGGGCTTGGCGTGCATCTTGAGGTTTAGACTTCTGGCATTGAGCAGTATTACCCTTAGTTTTTCTCCATTTTGTTTTCTAGGGCGGTAGGTTTATCATTTGAGCCTTGCCTAAAAGGCACTATGGGGTGGCAAGAGCCTTTGCCAATATCCGAAGCCCAGGGGTGACAGGTGCAAGCCGTCCCTTGGCTTGCCGGGCTTGTCAAGCATGTCATCCCAGGCAGACAGACATTGATCCTTAGAATGACACCAGTAATTAAGCCAATTATTAAAGCTGATCATTTTGTCTCTGTATTGTGGCATCATTCTTGGTGAGGGTAGGATACTGCTCAGGCCAGGGTCATACCGCCTGGGCTACATAATCTGAGAGCTCCTCTATATCTCTTTTCATGTAGTCCAGGGAGGTGCTGCCTCAGGTCGTTCACACCGGCATGTACAATGACTGAGTCATACTTGTACTTGCTGTGGAGTGACCTGAGTGCTTGTTATGTGGCGGATTCTAGCGCCTGACAGGCAGCCATTGTGATCTTTTCCTTGTTCAGTCTGGTGGGACGTCAGTGTGTCTGACTATGGAGTCACCTATAACAAGTGTGTCTGGCATTGTGTTTGTCCTTAAGGGCTGTGACTGTTTAGCACACTGACTTTGAGAACTATGTGTTGCATGTCTTATGTCTTGAGGTGGCAGTTGCTTGGGTGTCTGCTTTGGAGGCCTCTGTAGTTTTGGTAGATTTTTTGATCAGTGCCTGAGTATGTCTTTGTGTTTTTATGTGTTTGTTTTGCGGTTGTGATAGTTCTATGAAACTGGGTTTGTGGTGTGTGTGGTTTCCTTTCCTCCTGTCTGGTCTTGCCAGTCCTGAGTTGAGAGAGCTCAGCCTCAGTTTGGCTATATAGCTGCATCTCTCACATGTATTTGTGTTTTGTGGGAGAAGGAGTGGGTTGTCTGTGTACATGAGGCAATTGTAACATTGCCTCAAGATGCCCAGATTCACCAGCTGAACAGGAGAGGACGCTAGCAACTGACCCTTCGACATGCTAGAAAAAGTGAAAAAGTTTGCTGTGTAACTGAATCAGAAGGGACATATAGGGAAATGGGTACTCATGGGGATTCTAGGCTAATGTAGTACTTTGTTTAGTATACAAGTACTTTACCTATATAAAAATGCTTTAGGAGCAAGTGCTGAGCTTTACCTATATAAAAATGCTTTAGGAGCAAGTGCTGAGCTTTTGAGATAGAGAATAGACTGTTTAGATTGCAAGTAGAGAAGTTCTAAGGGAAAAATTGAAAAGCAGACTTTACGGAGCCAGAAATAGTTTAACCTTTTTAACTGGCTGCCCGATGGTGCTCTATGGGCAACTCACAAATCACGCAAAGGCCGCTAAAGCGGCTTTATAGCAGGTTGAAAAGAGCTGGGAATTGACCCAAATGGCCAATAGACTACAAGTTTCTGGCTGGAACCACTGCTCTAGGGACAAATAGGCTGCTCAGTGCTCCCCACTCCCACTGGTGAACAAAGAAGCTTCCCTTTATCCAAATAAGGATATGGAATAGCACAGGAACCAAGCCAAAGCCCAGAGATCAGCAAACTCTGAAGACTGGACTATTCTAGTTCAGCAAGGCGGGAAAACAATATTTTTTTTTTGCAGAAAACAGAGGAAAAACAGACAGTAAATGCTATAAATGCTTTTAAACGGCTAACGCACTTGAGTGTGTTAGCCTACAGGTAAAATTAAACAACAAATAACTTTTTTTAAAAGTGCAAAACAGTTAATCAACAGAAAAACAGTTTAAATAGAATGCAGAGCTGTATAAACAGGCTAAAATGCAGTCGCTAAGCAGTAAATAATCAAAAAGCCAGAAAAAAATACTTAAATCAGGAAAAAGTCACTCTTTTGCTCTCTGCTGCTTGTAGAACACTGCAGGACTCACATATATTTAATAGCTGTGACTGTTGTTGTAAGAAAGTCCTTTTATACTGCACTACTTATAAAAAATAGGATTGTGTCTAGATCTAGGGATGTCATTGTCCCCTTTTACTCAGCCCTCATTAGGCCATTTATTGAATATAGTATTTTCTTTAGCATAACCCAGCCACTGGGTATGCACAAGCCAGTGCATTTCTTTGTGCCGGTCCCAAGCCCGGATATATGGGGAGGGTTGCATCAGGAAGGGCATCTGGAGTAAAATTTTGCCAAATCATACATGCAGATAACAGTACAGAAATACTTACTGGATCAGTCGAGGCCTAGGTTAACAACAACCGCCATCAGTACTGTTGGCCAACAGGGTGCTGGCAGAAATTGGGCTACTGTTGGCCGAAGGAGGAGAAGAGGGTGAAGGCATGCCCGAAGGCAGGTAAAGGCTAGGACTGTAATAGTGAGGGTCGGAACTTTGAATGTTGGCAGTATGACTGGTATAGGGAGAGAGCTAGCTGATATGATGGACTGAAGGAAGGTTGGTATATTGTGTGTGCAAGAGACCAGATGGAAGGGGAGCAAGGCTAGGTGTATCGGAGGTGGTTTCAAATTGTTTTATCATGGTATGGATGGTAGAAGAAATGGTGTAGGCATTATCCTGAAGGAATAGTATGCTAAGAGTGTTTTGGAGGTGAAAAGAGTGTCGGATAGAGTGATGTTTATGAAGCTGGAAATTGATGGTGTAATGATGAATGTTGTTAATGCATATGCTCCACAAGTTGGGTGTATGATGGATGAGAAAGAAACATTTTGGAGTGAGTTGGATGAAGTGGTGATGACTGTACTCAAAAGGGTGAGGGCAGACTGGTGATTGGAGCAGATTTCAAAATGGGCATGTTGAGTGAAGGGAACAGAGGTGATATGAGGGAAGTGATGGGTGAAAATTGGGTATGGTGTTAAGCAAAAGGAATGCAGAAGGTCAGATCAATCTCAGTGGATTTTGCGAAAGAAAAGGATGAACATGGCTGTCATGAATACATGTTTTAACAAGAGGGAGAGCATAGGGGTGACATACGTAAGAGTGGGAGGAAGATGCACACAGGTGGATTATATCTTCTCTGCCTGTAGAAGGAGCCAGTCTGAAGGAGATTGGAGACTGTAAAGTGGTGGCAGAGGAAAGATGTGAGTTAGGCAGCATGGGATGGTGGTTTGTATGGATGACATTGGTGATCAAGAAGAGGAGAATGCCAGGTGTGAAGGCAGCACCAAGGATGGAAATGGGTGGAAATTGAAAAATGGTAATTGTGAGGGTGATGTTCAGGGAAGAAGTTAAGACAGGCACTGGGTGGCAGTGAAGATTTTACCGAATAGCTGGGTAACAACAGCAGAGCTAGTAAGAGAGATGGCTGAAAGGTTGCTTGGTGTGACATTTTGAAAGAGGAAGGAGGACAAGGAGACCTGGTGGTGGAATGAAGAAGTACAGGAGAGTATACAGAGAAAGAGGTTGGCAAGAAGTGGGATTGTCAAAGAGATGAAGAAAGTAGACTTGAAGAGTATAAGGAGATGAGATTTGTGCATGGCAAAGAGAGAGGTGGTAAAAGGCTAAGGATAACACGTATAAAGAGTTGTATAAAAGGTTGGACACTAAGGAGGGAGAAAAGGACCTGTACCGATTGGCTAGACAGAGAGACTAAGCTAGGAAAGATGTGCAGCAGGTAAGGGTGATAAAGGATAATGAAGGAAACATACTCACAAGCGAGGAGAGTGTGTTGAGCAGATGGAAGAGTACTTTGAGGGGTTGATGAGTGATAAGAATGAGAGGGAGGAAGGGTGGATGATGATGTGCGGATAGTGAATCATGAAGTACAGTAGATTAGCAAGGAGAAATGAGAGATAGCTATGGTAAGAAGATGAAGAGCGGAAAGGCTCTGTTGAAAGGTCCAGATGACATACCCAGTGTGGAAGCATGGAGGTCTTTAGGTGAAATGACAGTAGAGTTTTTAACTAGATTGTTTAATGAAATCTTGGAAAGTAAGAGGATGCCAGAGGAATGGAGAAAAAGTGTTTTGGTACC
>NC_056725.1:1624369069-1624392626 GCF_019279795.1 Protopterus annectens
TGTTGTCAAATGTTTACCTCCCCTTCACAAAAACCACATTGATTCATATCTGACAATTCTGGCAACACATTTGCCATTCTTTTAGCCATTATAGACATAAACACTTTATAATCATGGTCTAAAACTGAAAGGTCCTATATGAAGCTGGATCTAATGGGTCTTTCCATCTTTAGGTATTACAGCCACCACAGCATTTTTCCAGGATGTTTGTGCTTCGCCTCCTTTTAATATGCTGTTAAACAACACTTTCTAGATCTTTATCACTTTCTTCCTACCTAGCTTCCTAACAATCACTGGAATACTATTATTCCTGGAGACTTTCATGCAGATTGGTTATACATTACTGTTTTTATCTCATCTCCTCCTGTCTTAACTGTTAATTGTTAAGCCTCATCTACCTCGAACCTTGGCATATTTAAGTCTTCCATAAATATTCCCATTTTGCTTTTTCTTGATTTCTATATTTCTTTACTTTATAGAAATTTTCATAAAATGTCTAAAATATCTCTAATTCCTCTACAGGACCTCTGGTTATTTTTCTTGTTAGAGGCTCCCTAGGTTTGGCAACAAGCATTTCTACATTTTAAGTTAAGTTATTGTGCTAAAGCGTTTTTGTGCTCATAAGCTTTCTCACAGTTTTGCCTTTGTAAAATGCATGGTAGGAAATACAAGAAGCAAGATAAATAATCATTTTAGAGTTACAGTTGCATCTTCCTGGACAAATGATAGTGCGGTCATAGTTTTTTACCATCACATATGGACCATCATTTATGTATTTACAAAACTTACAAGCACCACACTTAACCATCGTGGAACTACAGTATATTTATAACTCTATACTTGGGAATTGTTTTCTAGTAATCCCTTCAGATTTTTATCCCTAACATACACTGTTTTTGGAGCATTGCCTAATTTTGTCCTCACCTCAAATGGGAGGACTGTTTTCAAGCCAATTCCAAAATTTTGTGAACATGGGGGGGGGGGGGCATCAAAATTGTAGGGCATAACCATGGCACAACTTTTTTCATCACTGTGCAAACTATAAGCATCCACGGTGTTGGACGTGCCTTCTAATTTTAAAACAGGGCAAAATCTTCTGGATCTTCCTCTTTTAACTTCTTTAAAGAAGAGTATGTTCACAGGACAAATGGTCTGGCTTTCCAGGCTGGATTTGTGCGCAAAGTGTGTGTGTGAGAGGGTAAGATCGATTGGCAGCAGCATTAAAAAGATTTGCATATATCTCGATCTCTTATCTCAAGAAATGTGGATAAAGTCTAAATAAAGAGGGAAACAAAGGCTCAAAATATAAAGATTTTAATTATTGCTCTTATAAAATTACAAAGTTGCTTAAATAACAGGATTTGTCTTAGGATCAATTTTGTGAAGGAAATAAAAGTCTGAAACTCAAATGTATGTCATTATTTAGTGACTTTAATCTCCAATGACTGGCAACAAACCAAACATTTTAGGAGGAAGGGGCCAAAAAATAAAGTAAATAACTGGATATTTTTAAAGTGTTACATATTGGATGTAAAATGCTTCCTCCAACACCATTAATATATACTACAGCAAGTTTGAAACATTAGGCGGAGGAACTATTTTACATCAAAAATATATATAAAATATAATATAGTAATAAAAAATAAATAAATAAAATGCAACAATTTTACAGACAGTCCATTCTCTAAGTGCAATAATGCTCTCCAGGGTGTGTGTTATTGTGGAAATAACACCCTTCTGGGAGTGTAGAGGCCCTCCATATGTGGTGTCGTACCTCAGAACACCCCTGGGTAGGTGTTATTTCCACAATAACACACACTGTTGGGCATTGTTGCTTGCTTAACTCCCTCTCCAAGGTCTCTGTTCTGCACCAAGCTGCACAATTTCGGTGTAGTAAAGTTGTTATTAAAAAGTCCTGGCCAGATTTATTATACACAACATTTAATTGCTATGGTGCATTCTGCCTCTAAAATTATAAAGGAAAACTTATTTTGTTGTTCCTCTCAGTCCCATGTAATAAGGACAGATTAGTTATCCCATGAATTGTGTGGGTCATGGTAGTGATACCAAGATCTCTTCTAAAAGTGTTGTCTGCATAGATTCAATTGTAAACTATTGGAGTCATTTAAAAATGAGGTGAAGAAACTGACAAGCTGGTGAGAAAAGCAACAAGAACACATTCCCATCAAGTATCATGAAACAGAGGTTAGATTAAGACCCTTTATAAGAAAACAGTGGTGTGTAAAAGGCTTATATAAAATTTAAGGGATTATCTGAGACTCGTAAGTTAAACCACCACCAAAACCATCTACTTATCTCTTTTATTAAACACAAGGAATGACAATGTATGCAAAAAGGAGATTTGATAAATGACTTGCCTGCAGCAAATTCTGAGTAGGAGTGACTAGTGTGCTCCATGTCTTTCAAATGTCTTCCAGATACCACCATGGTCAGTTATATCAATGTTTTCTGTAGCTGTGACTGAAGGCAGGGAAAAGTATCAAAAAGCAAGTAATATGCATCTGGTGTCTCATTGCACAAGGCCAACAAGAGACAGACAGAACTTAATGTTGCAGAGTAGATCTCATTTATGGTGCAGAGAATTTGGATCATCTCTAGCAGAGCAGTAGTGCTAGATACCTCCATTATACCTTGCTGGAGATCAGAATCACTCTTAGGCTCACTGTTTCAAGGCATGTTCTCTAGTACAGGAAGAGGAAATACACCGAAGTAACAATGCTTCCTGACATTTTGACTGAAGTAACAATGCCTCCTGGCAAACCTCTTTCTTTGTGCTTATTTCCTGTTTCATTTTTAAGCAGAAGTTGAATGACTACTAGTTGGCGAGTCTAAGGCTTTAAGTGGACCATATGGCTAACTTTTTGGAAAGTCTGATACAGAGCATTTAAATGGTATAGTAAGCACTTATTGTCAGTTTTATTATGACTTTTCATAACAGTGAGGTGTGGATCCTAAACGCAGAGTAGGTACTTTGTAAGAATACTAACGGGAAGTGGACCTCTTTCCACAGTGAAATGAAATGTCCTTCATGATTCACATATCAGTATACTTGCAGAAATGTTGACAAGGATACAACTTAGTCACATGTCTCCCAACAGCTCCTCACACTGGAATACATCCTACCAATGTACACCTGTGAGTTACATCCACTTCAAATCGAAGCTACTTCTTTTATCTTTCCCCTCCTCACAGGACTAGGCCCAATATCTCTTCTATGTACACACAAATGGATCATTCTTTCTGTAATCACAGGAGCCTGGGATTCCTAGGTAAAGTGAGAAACCTATGGCCCATTATTTTCTGTCTGGGAAACCCCCATGAGCTCATCTTCTGATGATGAGAGTTAAGCGATAGTAAGCAGGCCATCTTTGCTGATCCTGCAAGATAGCCTACCCTGTCTCCCAAAGAAGCTCCCTATTACCCTGCAGAGGGCTGTTCTAAGCTCTGCTAAAGCTTCCCTCTGAGGAGTAGCATGCCTCTTCACAACGAATTTCCCATCAGCTCACAGCGTGACTTGCACAGACTCAATAGACTTACTCTCCAAGAGGTAGACAACTAGTCCTACTACCTATCACCCATGTGCTGCCTTCCTACTCCCAGGATGGCCGAGCTGGTAGTATCCACTCACTTCCTTTCTCCCCCACCAATTTTTACAGGCATCCAAATCAGTATTCAGATTAGAATGACTTGCAACATAGTAATAATCAAATCTATTTCTGAGTGGCCTAATTTTTTTTTTGAAGATACATTTCTCTGTAGTGTTTTGCTGAAGTGCAAGTTTGATATTTTGATGTTTTGGTGTGTGGTTGGTTAGGATTTGTTTTCTATTTGAGATTTGAGAATTTGGGTTTATTTTGCATCATTCATTACTACTGAGGTGATTTGTGAACTACAGCTGCAGTTCAAGTTCTGCCTTCCTGTTACCTGACTTTGTGTATGAACACATTACTCATACAGGGGTGTTTGCACTTACTGAATGGTTGTGTAGACTTAGAGTTAGTATATTTAAGCAATCAGATATGTGGGACAAAGCCCTCCATGACACTTTTTTTTATTTTTATTATAAGCTGATCTTTATGGCAGGTCAGTTTGCTTGCTTTGAGGTTAGTGGTCTCAAGTAATAATATAATAATATAATAAATAAATAATAAGTGTGCTGGATTCTTCTAAATTAAATTAATCATGTGGTAATTTGCTTTTTATTGCTAACACACATCCAAGATAGAATGCGGATCTCAATGGAAAAACACCATACTGATTTATGTTTTGAATGGGAGTAGCACATTGCTTGGGCTGTTTGACTAAAACAGAAGTGTTGTCTTGCAGGCTATTATATATTGTCCATGTGCCCCTGTAGTCATTGCTTGCAGGGTTGGTGGATGAGTTTACAAAAAGTTTCTACATGTTGCGGGTATAAGAATGCAACTCTGGTCTTTTCCAAAATCCAGTCTGTGCTCATAGAATCAGAAGTATGATGAAAAGGGATTGTTATGCTATTGTACACTGTTTTACTGTGGCATGTTTGGATAGTATTTCAATACCTTTATATAGTATCAGCACTGATTATAGTAATAATTATTCTTTTTCAAGTGCTAAAGGCAGACATCGTTATTTGGGATTTTGTATACGACACCTTCATGATGTACAGCATATAATTGCAGGACTGAATATTGCTAAGTAATTAACTTTACATTGCACAGGGCCTTTAACTGCACTTGATGATGGAATCATATATATAAATCGATACTGATGTAGATATAGGGAGTGAGAGTATGTTTTTAATAATCAATATGTTGCCACATTGATGCTGACCCATCAACTACACAAATAATTAAAGGAAAACTCCAGCAAACCTTCTCCTATTACAAAATGAAAGAATACAGTCTCCTTTTCTGATTAAAAAAAATAAGCATCAATACACCAAAACACTTGTTTTACTTAGGGGTTTTAAACCCCTACTTCTACATATTCCGTAGTAGCACACCTATGACCACAAGGGAAATATCACAGAAATACAAAAAGTCACTGCTATGTTGCCTCACTGATATGTGACCTGATTCCTCCTAAAGTCGATAAACAGTGCATTCAATAGCTCTTGACAGCAAAAATATCTGTCAAAAAGCAATGCATTGAATGGAGCACCCTGCAACCATATACACACACTGACAAGTGTGCGGTGGTGGTGCTGCGGTAGCGTTGTCGCCTCACAGTAAGACATTGTCCTGTTCGATTCTCAGCGAGAGCGTCTTCTGTGTGGAAACATGCGTGAATGGGCATACCTTTGTTGAAGGTTGTGTGTCAGAGCGACTGATGCGTAAAATCTACTGCCAATCATTAGCGAACCGGAGTTCCACTGTGGCGACCCCTAACTGGGAAAAGCCGAAAGACACAAGTGTCAGATGCTTTTTTTGTTTTACCATCTTAATGCCACAGGTCACTTATTCATAACTGAATATTTTCCTCTTTATAATAGCTCATGTCAGTATATTTTGGTCATTTTTTTTTTCATTAGAGTTTGAAGGAAAAACTGAATACATCTTCTTCTGGATTTCAGAGACAGAAAGACAATCTCTTCTCCTAAATCTACAAACAAATGTGTCTGTAATAGGCAAATAGTCCCTAACAAGTGCCAAGTTCAGTATCTGTTCTTTTTATGCTCAAAGCATAATTATGAATCTTCTAATATTTGCTAAATGCTCAATAAATTAAGTGATCTCAAAGATGTTTATTGTCAGATACCTGAGAAATGTTTGAAAACCCCAGGGAAACACTGAAATTCTAACAGATTGATAAAAAGGAAAAATAGGCAGGCTGACAGAAAAGAGAATAAGAAATATATAGCTGATAAAATTGAACAGAGGAAAGTTTTGAAACATAGGTTCTCCAGTACTTCATTGGAAGAGGGTATTTCCAGTAAAAAACAGGGCTCACATCAAGATCAGTGAAGTATCTAAAACTCCTTACTGACTTGTGTTACAAAACATAAAAATTAAATCAACACCTTTGTTGTTACATATATTAAAGTCTCCCAGGTTCATACTGCAGGTGCAGAAGATACCCGATCCAGAATGTATTAAAGTGGATAAGTGTAAAACTTCTGCCACTGTTAAGGTGATACCCTTCTATTTCTTTTTACTGAGTGTGAACAAATCTTCTTTTGTGCATACTTTCTGTCAAACAGTTTTTGACTATAAAAATGAACCAGTTAATATTTCAGTATAATCCAGGAAAGCACAAGCAATAAGGACCTAAACCTAAAAAGGCTTTTTGCTCATACTAGCATTCAGACTTGCTTAGAATACAAAGATGAAACCCAGTAACTAAAGTCATCTGGCACCCTAGCCAGTCCCCCAGACTCTTCTCAACCCAAAGTGGAAAAAAAAAATAATAATAATAGTAATTAAAATACATGTCTTCCAAAAGTTTAAGACCAGAAACAAAAGAAAAGGGCTTCCTGAAGTTGAAGAGTTAAAGAAATAAAAAAGTAAACTCCACTGTCAGCTTTAAATGTAGCAAATTATAGATCTGAAGTAGGAACTTCATTTGTCAGCAACCTGTGGGATACTGATCCGATCTCGAATCCGAGCCGGCAACTTCTATCATAGCATAGATCCGAGCTCCTAGCTCCTAGCTCCTCCCCTTACCTATAACCCCCTGCTTGCCCTAAGTGACCTCAGATCTAGTTTGCCGCTCTTCAAGCAACAGCTAGGTTCAGAGCTCTTGGCGTTTTGTGAGAAAAAAAGTTTTGTATTTCTTCTTTCTGAGTGACTGATTGTGTGTGGGGTAGGTTTACCCTTACTCCTTTTTATATCTTATATAATTTTGATTTAATTTAAAAATATTTCTCCCTCCCCCGCTGGTCGTAGCGTGTGTGTGTGACTGAGTGTTAGGGGCCTAGTGAGTGTGCTTTTCTACAGTATGTCGGAGGCCCCTAAAGCAATTTTTTCGAATTGCACCGAGTGTGGTCACAAGCTTTCACCGGCTGATGGCCACACTCGGTGTGTTAGGTGCCTTGGGGTTGAACACCTCTCTTTGGGTTGCGCGATTTGCATGGCGTTCAACCCCAGGGCACTCAAGGATCGAAGGTCGAAGCTAGTTCTGGCGGACCTTCTACCCCCAGACTCTGCTTCGGCCTCCGGTACTTTGGTGCCTGCTACCCCCCTGGTAGTGGTCACTCCTGCCTCCCTTCCTCCGACCGGGACTCAACCTCCCGCTTCAGCTCCGGAGGATAGGGAGGCCAGGAAAGAGAAGTGGCGGGAGAAGCAGCTTAAGCGGCGGGCCGAGGACTCCTCATCGGCCCCGCCCGCCAAGAGGGCTTCCCCATCCAAGTCTTCTCGATCTCCTCCTCCTTGGATCCGATCCCCTTGTTTCTCCCCGGGACCCGAGGAGGAGCTGATCCGGTCCCCGTCGAGGTCATCGAGGTGACACTCCAGGTCTGCCTTGGTGGCCTCGTCGAGGTCCACTTTTAGCATGTCTGATGCGGACATTAACCGGATGATGAGGAGATTCATCCAGGCCCAGATGCAGATGGGAGTGCTCTTGCCTCCCCCCCCCCCCCTGGTGGGAGCTTGACCCCTTTTTTCACTCCTATAGCTCCTTCTCCAACCCGCATTCCGGGCTCGGAGCCACGTTGGATCCGGGGGTAGGTCGGAGCCGAACGTGCTGGGCACGTCAGCTCCGACTATTCCCTCGAGTTTGTCGGATCCGACCTCTTGGAGCCGTGGGCCGTGCTTCGGATCCGAGGGATTCGGTGTGCTTTCGGCTCCATCCCGGTCGGAGCACACTGGTCCTTCGGATCCGATGTTCTCGGCGCTGGGTCCGATCCCCGCTTCAGATCCGAGTGGGAGTCGGATCTCGGAGCCGTCAGAGAGCGGCTCTCCCTCAGCTTTCGCTACGGTGGAGAGGGCACTGTCGAGTGCTTCCAGGCCTCCGGTCCTGGCTTTGGCTCCCTCCTGCACTCCTTCTCATCTGGTCCTGGCTCCCCTCACCTGGCCCTCGAGGAAGCCTGCCTCAGCACCTTTAGGAGTTCCAGTGGAACAAGATACAGCCCGTGAGGACTCCTCGGACAGCCCCCCCGAGGAGATTCCCCACAAGGCAAAGTGCAAAAGGAGACACATGGACTCCCCTGAGAGTCTCACAGAAGATACGGACTTGGATGAAGGGGAAGGCTCCCCTAGATCACCCCCCAAGGATGTCTCCTTTGGAGACATCATGGAAATGCTCAAAATCAGGGGTGGGTGGTCTGCCCCCAAGGCTTCCTCTGACGAGTCCGTATTCCTTGAGGCGTTTGAGGCAGGACCATCTACCTCTTGGGTGTCCCCTCCACCCGACCCCCTGGTGGATCTCATATCCTCTAGGCCTTGGAAGGAACCGGACACCATAGAACCGATCCCCAAGCACCAAGACAAAATTTTGAGCCCCCCTGCAGAGAGATCACATTGGAGCAGAGGTCCCCCTGTGGATGCCATGTTGGTGGCTGCAGCCACCAAGAAAGAGTTGCCTCAGGAGAGCCCCACGGTTCATCCTCCGAGCAAGGAGTCTTGCGCGATGGACCGTCTTGGGAAGCAGGCCTTCAGTTCAGCGACCTTCTCTATGAGGGCCTTGAACTACATGGCACACGTTATTCGGATGCAGCGGGATCTAATTAAGGAATACGCTGCTTCCCCTCCCCGGGGTCCATGTCAGAGGGAGACAAGGATTTGTACTCTTCCCGAATGGCCATCCTCCACTCTATCTCTAATACCTCTATGTGGCTATTGTCTCATGCTACAGAGGGAGCCGCTAGAGCAGGCGGAGTTGGGCTTGTCATGGGAAGACAGGCCTGGCTCCATCACTGTGACTTCTCGGAACCCTTTAAGGTGTCATTCGCGAATGGCCCTTTTGATGGTTCTGCACTGTTCGGCAAAACCGTTCACGACACTCTTGTCCAGAGCGAGAAAGATGGGAAGACCTTGTCTGCCGTCGGAGTCCGCTTCTCTGCGCCCCAGAGGTCCTTTTCCAAGAACCAAAAGGGTCAGAAGAAGATGTGGTTCCGAAAATCGCATCAATCTCAGTCTGTTCAGGACAACCAGTCCTCTCGTGGCAGAGGAGGACAGGGAGGACGCCACCCCAGAGGCAGAGGGGGTCCGAGGAATTTTGGGTCCAGAGAACCTTTCTCTGAGAGGCCCATGCAGAACCCCTGAGGGGTTTCCTGACTGCTGCACTCTGGAGGCAGTCGGGGGGTGTTTTTCGAAGCACCTGGCAAAATGGGAGTCCATAACAACAGATCACTGGGTGCTTCGTATTATATCCAGAGGTTACCAAATTCCCTTCATAGTCAACCCCAGAATCAGAAGCCTTCCCGACGTCCCACCCAGTCAAAAGAAGGCGGCTGCTGCAGAAATTCAGTAGATTCTTCAAAAAAGAGCCATCCAGCCCGTCCCCCCAGATCAAGTCGGATCAGGGTTTTACTCCAGGTTCTTTCTGGTGCCAAAAAAGACGGGGGACTTGAGGTCCATCCTCGACCTCTCTCTCCTAAACCTGGCGGTACCCAAAGAAAAGTTCCGAATGGTCACGTTGCAATCCGTCCTCCCCTTATTGCGGGAGGACGACTGGATGTGCTCTATAGACCTCAAGGATGCGTAATATCATGTTCTAGTGGACAGGAGTTCCAGGAGGTTCCTCCGCTTCTGGCTGGGAGCCAGTCACTTTCAATTCAGGGTCCTCCCCTTCGGTCTCACCTCAGCCCCCAGGGTGTTCACCAAGGTCCTAGCGGTAGTAGTGGCCCACCTGAGACTCCAGGGAATTCAGGTCTTTCCATACCTGGACGACTGGCTCCTCACAGCCCCAACAAGGCATCTACTTTGTTCATGCAGGGACTATTTTCTCGGTCTGGCTCCACTATTAGGATTAACCATCAATATGACCAAATCCTCTCTCATCCCTACACAGATGCTGGATTTTATAGGGGCAAGACTGGATTCCAGACAGATGCTTGCACTCTTGACTCCAGATCGGCTTCGGAACCTGATGTTACACGTGCAGGCCATTCTTCAACGGCAAACTCCTTCGGCGGAATTGATTCTGAGGGCCCTAGGATCTATGGCGGCTGCAATCCCTCTACTGCCATTGGCCTGGTTGAACATGAGGGTTCTACAGTGGACCCTCCAGGTACAATGGTCCCTGTCTTGCAACCCTCTGTCTCACCTCATTTCCTTAAGCAAGGTTTGCAGAAAATCGCTCCTGTGGTGGCTCCAGTCTCCCAACCTCCACACGGGACGTCCCTTCCCACTACCTTCACCAGTCGACATAGTGACCATGGACGCTTCTTGCCTGGGGTTGGGGGGGGCATTTTTCAGGCAGGACAGTCCAAGGCACATGGAACGACGTAGAGACCTCTTTGCATATCAACGTCCTAGAGATGAGAGCGGTGCTTTTGACGTTGCAGGCACTACACAACTCTCTTCCGGTAGGGACAATTGCGGTACAGACAGACAACATGTCGGTAGTCTGGTACATCAACAAACAGGGGGGAACCAAGTCTTACCCCCTTTGCCGCGAGGCCATGAGAGTGTGGGAATGGGCGATTTCCACCAACCGCTTTCTCATAGCAACGCACATTCTGGAACGGTCCAACATTCTAGTGGACAGGCTCAGTCGTACTACCTGACTCCTTACGAGTGGACTCTCAACCACTGAGTCACAGAGCAAGTATTTGCCCGATGGGGGCGACCTTGTTGCAATCTTTTTGCCTCTCCTTCAAACACGAAATGCAACGATTACTTCGCTCTGATCCCCCCTCCGGGGGAGTCCCCGAGAGACTCTTTAGTTCATGCTTGGCCTCCCAGTCTGCTTTATGCTTACCCTCCTCTTCCCCTGATGTTGAAATTATTACAGAAAGCCAGGCAGCTGGGGAGCAAAATGATCCTCATTGCCCCATTCTGGCCTCATCAGACGTGGTTCCCTTACCTATGGTCTCACCTAGTGTATCCACCATGGATTCTGGATCCCATTCCAGATCTCATCTCTCATCCTCTCGGTCTTTCAACTCCGAACCTGGTCAACCTCAAGCTGACGGCTTGGTTGCTCCAGTTCCACTCCTCATAAGGACTCCCGGGATCTCATCACCAGTCAAAGCCATTCTTGTAGCAGCTCACAAGCTTTCCACCAGGAAGGTTTATCGGAGTAAGTGGAAACGCTTCACCATTTGGGCAGAACACCGTTGTTTATACACTTTTACAACCCCAATATCATCGATTCTAGATTTTCTAACCTCTCTCTTTCACCAGGGGGCTAGTTCTTCCACAGTCAAGGTACAACTGGCAGCAATCTCATACTACCATGTGGGGCAAGAGTCTGGTCCTCTTATCACTTCCAAACTGTGTAAGACCTTCCTCAAGGGTACCTTCCTCCTTAGGCCTCCAGTTAAAGAGGTGGTACCTCCATGGGATTTATCTTTAGTCTTGCAGGCCTTGACTGGTCCCCCATTCGAACCGGCGGCCACGGTTGATCTCAAATTTCTCTCTTGGAAGACAGCCTTTTTGGTGGCCATAACTTCAGCCAAAAGGGTATCGGAATTGCAAGCCCTTTGTGTCAAACCACCATATCTGTTTTTTCACCCGGATAGGGTTTACCTCAGAATCAATCTGTCCTTTCTACCTAAGGTATCTTCAGAAGCGAACATCAATCAATCCATCAATCTCCCAGTGTTTTTCCCCAATGTGGAAAAATACTGAAGTCAACATATTTTGTATTCTGTATTTAAAGGGTTAAGCAGAAAAATGTTCACTGCGTGCAAACTGAAATGTTCTGGAAAATGTTGATCACTGAGGAATGCAGAAGTTAATCTTAAACTGCTGATAAGAAAGTTAATGGTGCAAGAATAACTGTGGTACTGGCTGGTAAAAACAAGTAATCAAACTATCAATTTTAATGAAAGTCCTCTGTGCTACGTGTATGTACGTGCAGGAGGGTCTATATAAGGAGAACTTAAAGTACAAGTAGCCAGACTGCTGGCATACTACTATCATGTAGCAGGTCTCCATGCATGTAAAATAAAGCTGTTTTACTTGCTTACAAGAACTTGGTGTGATTCTTCCAGAATATGTTAGAAGAGTAAAATCTTTCGACATAACTGGCTAACGTTAAGGCGGCCCCTGCACGCGAATCGATCAAAGAGAGGCTGAAAACCTGCGCAGGTGGAGAGAGAACAGGCTCTCCTCGAATGAAAGACCTCCAACTGAAACAGGTTGAAATTAGAGGCCAGTCACTCTTTCCAGATTCAATCCGTGAGGTGGCAGCAAAACAGGGCGGAGGAATCACAAAGGTAAGCAAAAAAAAACGGTATTTTTTTGTTGTTTCTGATTGGAATTTTTTGTCTAAATTTTAAGGGACTAGTCAAGGGAGAAATTTAATTTTCTCAAAGTATAAGGAGTATATGTGAATAGATTCCATATACAAGAGATCTCAGGAACAGGAATAGTTTCTCGTAAGAGAAATGGGAACAGGAACCAGTTAGCCAAAGGCTTGCACGGCTAAATCTGAAGATGAAAAGTTTATGTTTGATTTACACCCAAAGAATGTAAAGTATTTAGATAAATGGAAAAAAGATCATGGGTTTAGTGGATGTTTAAATAAGTCAGAATGTCAAAATCTAGTAAGATTACTGCGCAAACAGGCAGGAAATAAGACAAGGAATCAAAAGAAGGTGGGGTTTCCCCAGGCACAGAAATGGCTGGAGGAAGCAAATAAAAGACATAAGGAACAAAATTTTAAAAAAGGGTGTGGTAATTCAAGTGAAAAAGATGTGTACTTTGTTAAAAAGGAAGATAATAAAACTTCCAAGTGTGTAGAACCAGACTAAAGACTCTCTTAGATAAAATAGAAGAACATTGGAAGCCCAAGGCAGATTGGACTTGCATTAATCAATGCATTCAATCAGATGACGAAACCGTAGACAGTTATCTACATCATCTTACACAATGTTTTGATGCTCATAGTGGGTTGATTAAGGTAGAAAATCAGGAAAATAACTCGCCCTATGAACAGCAATTAAAAAATGCATTCCTAAAGGGCTGCAAGACAGCCATTGGTAACTTTATACAAAAGCATATGATCACACACAGGACAGCGCGTCTACAGCCCCTTATGGAGTATGCTAGACATGCTGAGAAATATCTGAAGAAAAAGAAAGATAAATAAGCCCAGACTTTTACAGTTAGTGAAGATGGAACTTTAATGTTAGTTCAAGGTTCCGCGAACCGCGGAAGAAGACGTACATGGAGGGTATGAGGAAGAAGAAGAAAGTGAGAAAGGGGAAGTAGGTACAAGTGAAGACGATGGGTGGGGACAGGAAATGGCAGAAAATGAGGAATATCAAATGGTAAATCTAACAGCACTAGCATCAACTATGCAATTGGAATCCCAACCAGTGCCAAACTCATTATGGTCGCAGGGTCAGCACGATATTGGACTGATTAGAACGGCAGGACAGGTAAAGATTACACCCAAGTCAGAATTTAGACCTCATAAACGGCAGTATCCCTTGAGCAGAAAGGCAGAGGAGGGCATTTTACCGGTAATCACAGCACTTTTGAACGCTGGAGTATTAATTCTGTGCACAGACTCACCGTGTAATACGCCCTTATTTCCAGTAAAAAAAAAAACGGATGGGACATGGAGGATGGTACAAGACTTACAGGCAATAAATGCCGCAGTGGTACCTCGGGCCCCCATAGTCCCAGATCCGTCTATTCTGCTGAACGATATCCTTCCAACGGATAACTACTTTTCTGTAATTGATATCAGTAATGCCTTTTTCTCTATTCCCTTGCAGGAAGATAGTAGATTTTGGTTTGCATTTACGTTTATGGGCAAGCGTTATACCTATACCAGGTTACCGCAGGGATACTGCGAAAGTCCGACCATCTTCTCACAAGAGATGTCCACCAATTTGGCTCAGTTCCAACCAGCCCAAGGATGCCACCTACTGCTGTACGTGGATGATATCCTCCTGGCCGTGACTACGGAAGAACTCTGTAAGTCAAAGACTATTCGACTACTACACTTTCTGGCACACGAAGGACATAAGGTAAATAAGTCTGTTACAATTTTGTAAATTAGAAGTACGTTACCTGGGTTATACTATCTCTGGGAAGGGCAGGCGATTAGATGATAGCAGAAAGAATGCTATTTTACAAGCCCCCATGCCAACTACAAAAAAAGAAATGATGTCCTTTTTAGGCATTACGAACTTCTGTCGTAGTTGGATTCCCAACTCGCCAAGAAGTGCACCCGCTATCAGACTTAATTTTGCAATACCGATGGCGGCAAAGATTTGCTGCACTGGACAGACAAGGCAGTACAGGCATTTACTAGGATCAAGCAACTGATAGCTGGGTCAGCAACATTGGGGTTTCCAGATTACAGTAAGACCTTTATACAGACTGTAGATTGCAAGCAGGGATTTATGACATCTGTTTTAATGCAAATGTATGGAGATAAGTTAAGACCATTGGCATTTTACTCTAGCAAATTAGACTCAGTAGCACGAGCATTACCACACTGTGTGCAAGCAGTAATTGCAGCCGCTTTGGCGGTACAAGCGTCTGCCACGTTGGTATTGTTCCATGATCTTACGTTAAAAGTCCCGCACTCTGTAGCAGTCATCCTTCTGCAGGACCAGTTAACATTTCTGTCACCTAGCAGACATTTATCTTGTATGACTACGCTGTTATCGCAGCCACACATGACAATTGAGAGATGCACTACCTTAAATCCAGCGACATTGCTACCTGTTGCTGAAGACGGTATCCCGCATGTATGCTTAGATCTCATACATTCTAAAGTTCTACCAAGACCGGATCTTAAAGATCAACCCTTACTACATGCGGACTGGACACTGTTTGTAGATGGGTCAGCACGCAAAACAGAAACAGGCACCACGCAGGTAGGGTATGCAGTTACTACTGCAACTCAGATAACAGAGGCAAGACCACTCCCCGGGAACTTATCCGCTCAAGCAGCGGAACTGATTGCTGTGACAAGGGCATGTCTCCTTTCGGAGGACAGGAATGTCACTATCTATACGGATAGTCAATATGCCTTCTCTACGGTACATGTGTTTGCTCAGCAATGGAAAAATAGGGGGATGGTTACAACCTCGGGGAAAGACATCATGCACAAAGAATTAATCCTTGAATTACTACAAGCCGTCCAACGGCCACGGGGTTTGGCCATCTGTAAATGCGCTGCTCATACCCGTGCTAAGGACCCGATATCACTTGGTAATGCCCTAGCAGACAAAGCAGCCAAAGAGGCAGCTATGTCCAGTACCTTTTCACTTGAAACCACACCTACAGAATTACAACCAACAGATAAATTTGATTTGCAAACCTTACAAGTCATGCAGGAACTTAGCACAGTACAGGAAAAACAACGCTGGACTAGGTATGGTGTTAGGCAGAACAAAGGAATCTATGTGGGACCAGATAATAAATATGTTTTGCCTACTAATCTTTTAGGTATGCAGCACTAGTTGTGCATGGCCCTTCCCATCTGGGCCCTGCAGCTATGGTTAGAATTATCCACCTTACCTTTTGGACCAAGGGTTTCATTGCATATGCAAAACGTTTTTGTCTATCCTGCATAGTATGTGCTAAATACCACGGGGAGGGTCAGAGTTGCTCCGGCATCATTTCCAACACCCCTATCCTTTTCATACAATATGTATGGACTTCATCGAATTGACCCCGGCACAACTAAAGAAGTTTGTGTTAGCAATAGTAGATGCATTTACTAAGTGGGTTGAGGCTTTTCCGGTGACACATCCGGATGCTCAATCAGTGGCTAAAATTTTGGTCAATCACATCGTCCCACTTTGGACTTCCTACACGCATCTACTCTGACAACGCACGCATTTTGTCAATCAGATCATACAGAAACTGTCTACAGTTTTCCAAATTGAATTGAAACACCATTGTGCCTACCACCCACAGTCAGCAGGGTTGGTGGAGCCATAACGGCATTCTAAAAGGCAAGTTGAGAAAACTCATGGCGAGACACATCAGTCTTGGATTACCTGTCTACCTCTAGCCCTCCTTTCCATGCTTTAACTCCCACCTCAAAAGGAGTCACCCCATTTGAGTTGTTGTATGGGCGACCTTATTCCTGTCCGCAGTTGCAAAACTTGTTGCCTGCGGAGCGTGAGGGGGGTGAGGAGATAGCTGAGTACATGAGGAAAATGCTGACCAATACTAACAGCTGTTTAACGAATGATTGTTTTTCAGGTTCAAGAGACGACAAGATCACGGAAATCAGACCCGGTAGTGGGTCTGGATCAAAATAATAAAGCAAGAATTGGGCATCCCCCAAATGGGAGGGCCCCTACCAGGTGCTAATCGCAACTCCAACAGCAGTTCGGATTAAAGAAAGGTCCTCATGGATCCACCTAACGCACTGCAAAATCGTAAGACATTTTCAGTTAAATAAAGAATTGAGTTCCCCTGAGGAACAAATAGACAGCAGCAATCATGAAGGACAATAATGAGAATAAGAGAAAATGGTTCTATTGCAATGTTTTATTGTTTATAACTATTGTGATTGTAATATTTCTGTTTTGGACATTTCTGTCTTTTAATGAAGCTAGCCATTCAAAAAGAGACAAACACACCAGCTGGCATCCAAACTTTAATACATATCAAGCGATTAAATATGCATATGCATCCTCAATGAATGTCTCAAATTGTTGGGTATGTACTGCAATACCTACTGTACATAGTGGCTTAATGTTAGGGACAGCCCCTCTGGGAATAAATGATACTTGGAATCGTTTGTTGTTTGAAACCACAGAAGTACCACTGAGAGACAAGGTGGCGCTGCCTCTTCTGGGGCGCCAAAATGGAACAGTGTGTTTTCAAAAGATTGGGAAAGTTAAGGTGGGGCTGAGCCAATGTAATTTGACAATAGTTCATAATTGTACCCTAGAAGGGCAGTGTGAGACCAAGTTTGGAGCTATAAAAAAAGACATCAATGTAAATGATATTAGTTTTGTTGAAAAAATGCTGTATGTATATGGCCTGTTATTTAAGGGGCTAAAGCCAAATGGGAGTTATGAATTTTCAACCAATATTACCATCAAAACAAATGATTGTTATTTTATTTGTGGTAGGAAAGCATATAAATGGTTACCATATGGCTGGTCAGGAAGTTGTTTTTTGGGATATCTGATACCAGCTATCAGACACACAAACGCATTGCCTCAAGGTAAAATACGAAATGCACGTTCTCTTAATAAACCTATTAATCCCGTAGGTAACATTGATGCATCATGGATTTATCACCATGACTTGGCACACGTCAGCAGCAAAGGACTCTCACATATGGACCTAGGCGATGATGTAATTGCTTGGGCTGGTATTTTGCCAGCATATGGGACAGTAAAATCCATCTGGGAACTGAGAAAACTGTCAAAACTGTTAGAGACTCTGAGTAATGCGACATTTTCAGCGCTAGAATTGGTGACGGACGATTAACGCGATGAGAACAGTAGTGTTGCAGAACCGTATGGCGCTCGATTTCACCCTAGCGGCGAAAGGAGGTACTTGCGCTCTGATACACGAGGAGTGAAGCTCGTTCATTCCTAATAACGAGCACGCGATTCAGAGCCATCTTGAAATAATTCAACAAGTTTCTGAACTGACTAAACCTGGTCCAAACCCCTTGACTGACTTTTTCCAAAATCTGTTTGGAAACTGGGGTTCTGTGTTGATGAACATTTTAATTGCTGTATGTGTTGGTGCAATCATATTTTTGCTGCTTGGCTGCTGTTGCATACCATGTATCAAAATGATAATATCGAAGGTTATCTCTGCCAATGCTACAAAAGCATATTTCTCTGATTATGAGAAGGTATACAACGTATCTGGGATTGTGTAAAATAAACTGTATACAAAATGTTGTAAGGGGGGAAATGTGGAAAAATACTGAAGTCAACATATTTTGTATTCTGTATTTAAAGGGTTAAGCAGAAAAATGTTCACTGCGTGCAAACTGAAATGTTCTGGAAAATGTTGATCACTGAGGAATAAAGAAGTTAATCTTAAACTGCTGATAAGAAAGTTAATGGTGCAAGAATAACTGTGGTACTGGCTGGTAAAAACAAGTAATCAAACTATCAATTTTAATGAAAGTCCTCTGTGCTACGTGTATGTACGTGCAGGAGGGTCTATATAAGGAGAACTTAAAGTACAAGTAGCCAGACTGCTGGCATACTACTATCATGTAGCAGGTCTCCATGCATGTAAAATAAAGCTGTTTTACTTGCTTACAAGAACTTGGTGTGATTCTTCCAGAATATGTTAGAAGAGTAAAATCTTTCGACACCCAACTTTCATAACAAAGGAGAGTACAAGCTACATTCCTTGGACGTACACAGACAACTACGTTTTTATATCCATAGAACTGCTGATCATAGGCAATCCGATCAGTTGTTTATCTCCTTTGCCAAAAGTAATTTCGGAAAATCAGTTTCTAAGGTTTCTCTCTCGATGGATCTCGAGTTGTATTCTTTTAGCATATCAGAGCTCGGGGAGGCCTGCACCTCAAGGAGTCCATGCTCATTCTACTAGGGCCGTTGCCACTTCTGCGGCCTTTCAAGCTAGGGTTCCACTGGATGACATTTGTTCTGCAGCCACTTGGGCTTCATCTCACACCTTTATCAGCCATTATAAAATAGATGTTGTTTCCCGAGGTAAAGCGTCCTTTGGCTCTGCAGTGCTTCGGAATATCCTTCCATGAAGGCCACCCAAGACTTAGGTAGCTGGGGACTCTGTCCCATAGGTTGCTGACAAATGAAGTTCCTACTTCAGATTAAGAAGTTATGTACTCACCATAACGTTCCATCTGAGTAGGTATCTTCATTTGTCTGCAACCATCTCCCCCTCCTTCCCCCTGACCGATATGATCGTTCTTGTGTTATTAGCATATGTTCCCATTGGGACACCTTTTATCTGTTGTGCTATGGGGCAAACTTGATCTGAGGTCAGTTAGGGCAAGCAGGGGATTATGGGTAAGGGGAGGAGCTAGGAGCTCGGATCTATGCTATGATAGAAGTTGCCGGCTCGGATCCGAGATCGGATCAGTATCCCACAGGTTGCAGACAAATGAAGATACCTACTCAGATGGAACGTTATGGTGAGTACATAACTTCTTATTACTAACATGAACTGCAACTGCATACAGTATTGGCATTCATTTAAGAAACTGTAATATAACCTAGATTCATGTCTACTGATTCATCTAATGTACATTAAATGGAATTAAATGGGGTTTGTATACATTATAATATATTACAATATTTATGGAAAACACTATGAATGCATTGACTATTATCACTATTAAGAATACTGAACAATAGCATTGTTATTTGTACACTTTTAAAAGCTTTTATTTTCACAAAATAATTACATTTGTTTATCTTATGGTTTTTAAATTTATTTTTTAGAAACCATAACAGAACCATATATAGCTCATCTGGAGCCTTGTGCAGTTCCTCAAATTAGCGATCCACTTAACTCAAAGATGAGGACCAAGAAAAAAGCTCTTCTACTTGTTTACAACTGTAGATTGCTGCTTGCTACAATCTGTAACACTGGACAGCTTGCTATATTTCCTATCATACAGAATGCTTTAGCACTTCAGCTTTGACTACAAATGCAGCACTGACATTTGTTTACGAAGCCAAGCCACAATATCCTCCTGTACCAGCAACTGCTAATCATGACCCCAACCAGTTTGTGCCCATTGAAGTTGCCCTTTGCCCCACTCTAGTTATGGCTCTGGGCAACTCTTATTTCACCGACTGATGAACTAGAATTAGTGTCAGTAGGGAATACGTGGATTGCTTCCACTCTGTTTTTGATAAATTGTGTGTTTTCCTGCTGTGCAGTCTTATATAAGGGATATGTTCATTTGCTCATTGGCTGAGATATCTAAAAATGTAAGTAATTTTTCTGAGGTCACCCTAATGAGATATGTACATCTTCCTTACCTAGTGCTGCCATATAACAACTGCCATCTATATATGGACATAGCTGTTTTCAGAGTCACTGAATTATGTTTATGAACTTACTTAGGTCTGAAAAATGTAATCTTCAGTCAAGAATACTGATAAAATAAAATGTGGTATCAGAATGTGCAGTACATTAAGTACAAACAGACTTGGGAACCAATGTTAAAGAGGCATGTTGAAATTTACAGGGCTTTGGTATTATTAGAAGATACTTCAGACACAGTGAGTCAGTTCACTCGGACTGATAAGCAGAAAGTCATTGCAGTGCAATCCATAGAAGTTTGGTACAGACACTCAAGAATGAGTACAGAAGTCAAGTCAAATATTCAGCATTCCAGAATATTAACTATATTATTCATGAGAAAATAAATAATTCAAAGTATAATGAGTGCAGAAGCTACAGACCTTATAACTCAGTCTATTTCAGTTTAACAGCACTGTTATTGCAGACAGTAAGATTTGATTCGGATATTGTTGACATCTAC
Organism: Protopterus annectens; assembly: GCF_019279795.1. NCBI lineage: Eukaryota > Metazoa > Chordata > Ceratodontiformes > Protopteridae > Protopterus > Protopterus annectens. The sequence goes on from NC_056725.1 coordinate 1,624,389,623, forward strand.
CTCCACTGTACATAATAAAACATTCTTAACTAAACTACAGTGTATGCAGACTTTTATTCTGAAAGGTATAAGAAAATTTTGCACACAAAGGAGAGACTGGCACCTGCTCAGCACAGTTCCGGGTAATTAAAAGATAAAGGCATTCATTCTAGTTATTTTCATTTTCCAATTCATTCCAGTATTCTACAGGCCTATCAATTCTTACAAGTTGATGGAGAAGTACAGAGAAGGTCAGAAGGAGTTGCATTGTGTTTTTGTAGACTTAGAGAAAGCATATGACAGGGTGTCTAGAAAGGAGTTGTGGTATTGTATGAGGAAGTTGGGAGTGTCAGAGAAGTATGTAAGACTGGTCCAGGATATGTACGAGGGTAGTGTGGCAGCGGTGAGATCTGCGGTGGGACTGATGGATGCGATTAAGGTGGAGGTGGGACTACATCAAGGATCAGCTCTGAGCCCTTTCTTATTTGCAATGGTGATGGACAGGTTGACAGACGAGATCAGACAGGACTCCCCATGGACTATGATATTTGCAGATGATATTATGATCTGTAGTGAGAGTAGGGAACAGGTGGAGGAGACCCTGGAGAGATGGAGATATGCTCTAGAGAGAAGAGGAATGAAGGTCAGCAGAACTAAGACAGAATATATGTGTGTGAATGAGAGGAAGGATAGAGGAATGGTGAGGATGCAAGGAGTAGAGGTGGTGAAGGTGGATGAGTTTAAATACTTGGGATCAATAGTTCAGAGTAATGGTGAGTGTGGAAGAGAGGTGAAGAAGAGAGAGTACAGGCAGGATGGAGTGGGTGAAGAAGAATGTCAGGAGTGATTTATGACAGACGAATACTAGTAAGAGTGAAAGGGAAGGTCTGCAAGAGGGTTGTGAGACCAGCTATGTTATATGGGTTGGAGACAGTGGCATTGACAAAAAGGCAGGAGTTTGAGCTGGATGTGGCAGAGTCAAAGATGTTAAGATTTGCACTGGGTGTGACGAGGGTGGACAGGATTAGGAATAAGTATATTAGAGGGTCAGCCCAGGTTGGAAGGTTTGGAGACAAAGCCAGAGAGGCAAGATTATGTTGGTTTGGACATGTGCTGAGGAGGAATGATGAGTATATTGGGAAAAAGATGCTAAGGATGAAGCTACCAGGTAACAGGAAAAGAGGAAGGCCTAAGATAAGGTTTATGGATGTGGTGAGAGAGGACATGCAAATGGTTGGTGTGACAGAGGACAGGAAGAAATGGAAACAGATGATCCACTGTGGTGACCCCTAACAGGAACAGCCGAAAGAAGATGATGATCAATTCTTACAAAATCTATCAAAGAAAGTTGTTGATATTCACCCCAATTTTGGATATAAAAGGAGCTGTAACCTTAAACAAGATCCATGCTACAAAGAACAGGACTTCTATATCAACAACAGATATAGCCAAAGAAAAAGTACTTATACCTGTAATAAATGCAAATTTTGCAAACATTTATTTTGTACAAATAAATCTAATCATTCTGCTACTACCAAGTCTTACTGGCACAATGACGATGTGGACTGTGATTCCAGAAATTTAGTTTATATAGCAAAATGTCAAAGCCACACAGCTTTCTATGGTGGAAAAACAAATGGAAAATTTAAAGATCACATTTATAAACATTTCTCAGACATAAAACCTGAAATAGATACTAATGACATATATAAATATATAGCTGAGAAGTTTATATCATGTTTTCATATTTATGGCTCTGGAATTAATTTTAGTAAGCAGAAGAGTCAATGATATATGTACTAGAACAGAATGTATGGATTACAAGTGGATTACATCTTTAAGAGTGGATTCATACCCAGGGTTAAATGATGCAGTAAGCTTAAAGCTGATTTTCAGAAATAAACATTTAATTTGATCAGAAATATACAGATAGTTTGATTAAATTTATTTATTTTATTAACTTATTTTATCAGATTTTGAGGAGTTAGTAAATAGTTGATTGAATGTTATTTTGGTATATAATTTGCAGTCGAACAATTTATTAATAAACCTTAATTGTGCTTAATAATCCAGCCAATGAAATGCAAAAATTTTACATCATATGATTTCTTGAATTCATATTTTTGGATGGTGTTTTGTATTGCAACAACAAAATCATTTAAACTGAAAGTAACACTGCAATAAAACAAGATTAAAAAAAGAAAACAATAAAAGTACAGAAACAGTTAATTAAAAAAACTGAAGTACTCATACATCAGTCTCTTTTGGTAGCTCTCTTAAAAACATTGACCTGTTTCTTTACCTTAAAAAAATGTTAGGGCCCAGTTGCTAAAACTATTAAGAACTGAAAGAGACACCCAGTTATTACTTTATCAGTAACTCAACAGTCATCAACATCTGTGTGGTGTGGAATGTCACACCTCTAGCAGCCTACACACATCTTGTATTCCAGAACATTTTCTGAAAAATAAATTTGAAAAGTATGAGATAAACAAATGTAATTATTTTATGAAAATAAAAAAAATTAAAACTGTACAAATAGCAATGTCATCTTTAAGTATTCTTAATAGAGATAATAGTCAATGCATTCATAGTCATTTCCATAAATACTGTAATATATTATAATGCACACAAACCAGCTACTCTAAGGCCCTTAACAAAGGGTGTCCAATTATAAGGCGTAATATTAATACTAATACAAATGGTAGTAGTTGACCAGGACAGCTAGGCCTTCTGGAGTGGCCCGTACAGTGTCACCAAATAAATATAAGCACTCTCAAAGGTTAAATACTTTCTAAAAGGACCAGCCACACAAAAGTTTTAGATACAGTTAATAAAAAATAATAAAAAAGCTTAAAATACTGAATATATTTACAGTAAACCACAGAGTTCAACTCACAGGAAATATTGAAAATAACACTGATGGACAGACTCAGACAAATAAAGAAAAACAATATCCAAACTAAGCTTCACTATATTTTCCTGACTGCATCTAGGAGAATTACTATTCTCTACTTACTTAAAA
>NC_056725.1:1624393126-1624559954 GCF_019279795.1 Protopterus annectens
TTTAGCCCTTTTAATATGGAAACTGGTCTATAGATTCTTATGGGTCTTTCCATCTTTAGGTATTACAGCCACCACAGCATTTTTCCAGGATGTTTGTGCTTCGCCTCCTTTTAATATGCTGTTAAACAACACTTTCTAGATCTTTATCACTTTCTTCCTACCTAGCTTCCTAACAATCACTGGAATACTATTATTCCTGGAGACTTTCATAGGTTCATAGGTTCGTACTAGGCTATCTGCCCTAGGGCATTTATAAGCCTAGCCAGAGTGTATGTGGCTTACAACACCCCTTAGGATGAGAATACTACGCCATTTTAGGGTTTAGTTTACTATGCCTCTGTCTAGTAGTGACACAGAGATGACCCCCGGGGTAAACTTACGATCTCCCATCCACTCGTCGAGATTTCTCTTGAATAGAGTCAGTGAGGGGCTCTGCCTAACATGGACTGGGATTCTGTTCCAGAGTGTAGGGAGCCTCTGGGTTATGAATCTGTCACTCCAGCACATTCTATTTATTTCTGTGTTGAGGTTTAAGTCACTTGTTCTCGTGGCTCTGATGGATTTGGATTTTCTGAGGTGGAGCATGTCCATTAATTCAGGATTGGACATGGCCTTGTACGTCAGGCACAGATCACCTCTGAGTAGGTGGTATGCGACTGAATAGAGCTGGAGTTTTTTCAGTCAGGCAGCATATGACATATGTTTAAGACCCTTTATCCTCTTGGTGAGGAACCTTTGGGGTCTTTCCAACTGCTGCAAGTGTCGGGTGAGATACATCCCAAATGGGGCATTGTACTCAATCATTGGCCTGATAAGAGAAGAGTACAGGGGCACAATGACCTCTCTTGATGTGAAACCCTTCATGATAAGGTGGGCAATATAGAAGGTCTTCCTAACCACTTTGGCAATGTGAGTGTCAAATGAGAGGTTACTGTCAACCTGGGTCCCTAGCTCCCTGATTACCTCTTCCGTACTTAATGGATTACCGCCTATGTGGTAATTTGTCGGTACCTTGTTTTTCCCAAAGGGTATGACTATACATTTCTTGGCGTTCAGCTTAAGGCCATGGCTCTGGCACCAATTATCCATTTCTATGAGGCCTCTCTGAAGGATGTTTGTGTCCGCTGGAGTATCAATTATGGCCCAGTTTGAAGTCATCTGCGAACTTTGTCAGCCACAATCCTTCTATGTTTGCCTGTACCTCGGAAAAATAAATGCCGAACAAGAGGGGTCCCAGGACTGAGCCCTGTGGGACACCGCCTGTGACTGGCTTAGAGTCTGTCATAGCTCCAGCAACTCTGACCCTGTGGGTTCTGTCCTTGAGCCAGTTTGCAACCCATCTTGTGACATATGGGTTTACATTTAAGCTGGTGAGTTTGTCTATGATGCCCGAGTGGGGTATTGTGTCAAAGGCTTTGCAAGGTCAAGGTAGGCTGTGTGAACTGCCTTGCCCTCATCAATGGCCTTAGTGACTGTTTCAAAAAAGTCGACCAAGTTCAAAAGGCAGGATCTGCCCTTGACAAAGCCAAATTGGGTAGGATCCAATGTCTGTAGGTCCCCAATGTCTTTGTTTATGAGTTCCATAATGATCCTCTCCATAGCTTTACAGACCAGGCTCGTCAAGCTTATGGGCGGTAATTTCAGGGTCCGTAGAAGCACTGCCTTTGTGAAGTGGGACCACTGTTGCCATACGCCACTCTTTGGGTACGTATCCTGTAGTAAGGCTAAGATTAAACAGCAGCCTTATGTGTGGGTTTAGTTCCTCTTGGAGTTCATGTAGCACACAGCCCGGGACACCATCCGGTCCCATTGATGCTGTGTTTTTAGCTTTAGAGAGGGTGGCTCTCACCTGGGCATCTGAGATGTTAGGGAGGCTATACTCTGCTGGGATAGTTATTTCTCCTTTGGGGAGAGGAGGAGAAATTTGCACTGAACCTGTCTGCCAGAATGTTGGCAATGTCAGTGGGTTCAGTGTATTTTGTGTCATTTGGACTAACTCTGAGCATATCTGGGAGTTTCCACCCAGGTTTCTAACAGAGCTAAAGAAGGCCTTGTGATTGTCTTTGTGTCTTTTGCATTTTTCTCTCAAAGTTGGCCTTGGATGATTTTATGAGTGATCGTAGTTTTTTGCTAGTACTGATCAGAGATGCCTTCCCTTTTAGGGATTTTGCTCTGTCATGTAGTAGCTTCCTCCTCCTGTTGTAAAGTTTGTTTATGGCTGGGGTCCACCAGACCGGGCGCTTGCCTTTGCGGGAATGGGTTTTGGTTTTATTTGGGATTGCATGATCCATGCATTCTTGAAGGTGCCCATAGAAGGCATTTGCAAAAGATTCAGCAGTGTGGGTTGTGGTTTCCACTGGCCCAGGGGCCTTGAAAGATACCACTTCAGTCTTAAGAAGTGTGAAGTTTGCTTTGAGAAGTTTTCACTGTGGTCTTTTGTGCAGGGGTGGGGGATGTAGATTTCCAGTGAGATTAATTTATGGTCTGATCTTACCAAAGAGGGATGTACTTCGGTGTGGAGCATTTTGTCCCCATGTTTGTGATGATCAGGTCTAGTATATTGTCTCTTCTTGTGGGAATGGTGACTAGTTGTTCCATTGCATTTGAGTTTATGAATTCTAGGAACCTTTGGGCTAGGGTGTTGGGGCTTGAGTAATGTTCCCAGTCTATGTTTGGGTAGTTGAAGTCTCCCAAAATGATGGTATTTGGAGAGACATTCATACACTCCAGTGTCTTCAGGAAGGCTGTGTGGGGTTCCTGAGTTTGAGAGGGTGGTCTGTAGCATGCTACAAACTGTAAGGCAGTTTGCCTATGGTTAGTTGCACCTGGATAGTCTCCGATGCTTCGTGCGTTGCCACTAACCTGGAGGTGTGGGTATCTTTGATGAAAATGGATACTTCCCCTCCTTTTGTGGTTCGGTCCAAGTTTTGGGGCCGGAAAGCATGATATGAGGTAAAACCTGATAGTGCTGGGGTGCTCTCAGGAGCCTTGAACCAGGTTTCAGTCACTGCACAGACATCGATGTTCTCCATACTGAGGAGGGCTTGAGGCGTGCATCTTGAGGTTTAGACTTCTGGCATTGAGCAGCATTACCCTTAGTTTTTTCCACTTCTGTTTTCTAGGGAGGTAGGTTTGTCATTTGAGCCTTGGCTAAAAAGGCACTATGGGGTGGCAAGAGCCTTGACCAATATCCGAAGCCCTGGGTGACAGGTGCAAGCCATCCCTTGAAGCAGTGTGGCTTGTCAAGCATGTCATCCCAAGCAGACAGACACTGGATCCCCTTAGAATGACACCAGTAATTAAGCCAATTGTTAAAACTGATCATTTTGTCTTTGTACTGTGGCATCATTCTTGGTGAGGGTAAGATGCTGCTCAGGGTCAGGGTCATACCGGCCTGGGCTACATAATCAGAGAGCTCCTCTATGTCTCTTTTCATGTAGTCCAGGAGGTATCGCCTCAGGTTGTTCACACCGGCATGTACAATGACTGAGTCATATTTGTACTTGCTGTGGAGTGACCTGAGTGCTTGTGTTATGTGACGGATTCTAGCTCCCGACAGGCAGCTTACTGTGACCCTCTCCTTGTTCAGTCTGGTGAGCGGACGCCAGTGTGCCTGACTATGGAGTCACCTATTACAAGTGTGTCTGGCATGTTTTTTGGCCTTAAGGGCTGTGACTGTTTAGCACACTGACTTTGTGAACTATGTGTTGCATGTGCTATGTCTTGAGGTGGTGGTTGCTTGGGTGTCTGCTTTGGAGGCCTCTGTTGTTTTGGTAGATTTTTAATCAGCGCCTCCGATTATGTTTTTGTGTGTTTATGTGTTTGGTTTGCAGTTGTGATAGTTCTATGTGAGACTGGGTTTGTGGTGTGCGTGGTTACCTTCTCCTCCTGACTGGTCTTGCCAGTACTGAATTGAGAGAGCTCAGCCTCCAGTTTGGCTATATAGTTGCACCTCTCACATATATTTGTATTTGTTGGGAGGAGGAGAGGGTTGTCTGTGTACATGAGGCAATTGTAACATTGCCTCAAGATTCCCAGATTCACCAGCTGAACAGGAGAGAATGCCAGCAACTGACCCTTCGACATGCTAGAAATAGTGAAAAAGATTGCTGTGTAACTGAGTCAGAAGGGACCTATAGGGAAATGGGTACTCAACAGAATTTAGGTGAATGAAGTACTTTCGTTTGTTTAAGAGTGCTTTACCTGTATACAAAATGCTTTAGGAGCAAGTGCTGAGCTTTTCAGATAGAGTATAGGCTGTTTAGATTGCAAGTAGAACAGTTCTAAGGGAAAAATTGAAGAGCAGACTTGGCGGAGCCAGAAAAAGTTTAACCTTGTTTAACCGGTGCTGCGCTATGCGCACGACCGTGCAAAGCCGTGCAAATGCGGATTTTAAGCAGTGAACTACAAAATAGCTAGGAATGGTCCCAAACAACCAATTACTAACAGCTTCTTGTGCTGAGGTCACTTCCCCCAAGGACAGGTAGGCTGCTCAAGGCTCCCCACTCCCACTGGTGAGCAAAGAAACTTCCTTCTATCCAAGTAAGGTAATGGACAACACAGGAACTACACCACAGCAACACCCATCTCCTCCTGTCTTAACTGTTAATTGTTAAGCCTCATCTACCTCTAACCTTGGCATATTTAAGTCTTCCATAAATATTCCCATTTTGCTTTTTCTTGATTTCTATATTTCTTTACTTTATAGAAATTTTCATAAAATGTCTAAAATATCTCTAATTCCTCTACAGGACCTCTGGTTATTTTTCTTGTTAGAGGCTCCCTAGGTTTGGCAACAAGCCTTTCTACATTTTAAGTTAAGTTATTGTGCTAAACGTTTTTGTGCTCCTTAAGCTTTCTCACAGTTTTGCCTTTGTAAAATGCATGGTAGGAAATACAAGAAGCAAGATAAATAATCATTTTAGAGTTACAGTTGCATCTTCCTGGACAAATGATAGTGCGGTCATAGTTTTTTACCATCACATATGGACCATCATTTATGTATTTACAAAACTTACAAGCACCACACTTAACCATCGTGGAACTACAGTATATTTATAACTCTATACTTGGGAATTGTTTTCTAGTAATCCCTTCAGATTTTTATCCCTAACATACACTGTTTTTGGAGCATTGCCTAATTTTGTCCTCACCTCAAATGGGAGGACTGTTTTCAAGCCAATTCCAAAATTTTGTGAACATGGGGGGGGGGGGCATCAAAATTGCAGGGCATAACCATGGCACAACTCTTTTCATCACTGTGTAAACTATAAGCATCCACGGTGTTGGACGTGCCTTCTAATTTCAAAACAGGGCAAAATCTTCTGGATCTTCCTCTTTTAACTTCTTTAAAGAAGAGTATGTTCACAGGACAAATGGTCTGGCTTTGCAGGCTGGATTTGTGCGCAAAGTGTATGTGTGAGAGGGTAAGATCGATTGGCAGCAGCATTAAAAAGATTTGCATATATCTCTATCTCTTATCTCAAGAAATGTGGATAAAGTCTAAATAAAGAGGGAAACAAAGGCTCAAAATATAAACAGATTTTAATTATTGCTCTTATAAAATTACAAAGTTGCTTAAATAACAGGATTTGTCTTAGGATCAATTTTGTGAAGGAAATAAAAGTCTGAAACTCAAACGTATGTCAATATTTAGTGACTTTAATCTCCAATGACTGGCAACAAACCAAACATTTTAGGAGGAAGGGGCCAAAAAATAAAGTAAATAACTGGATATTTTTAAAGTGTTACATATTGGATGTAAAATGCTTCCTCCAACACCATTAATATATACTACAGCAAGTTTGAAACATTAGGCGGAGGAACTATTTTACATCAAAAATATATATAAAATATAATATAGTAATAAAAAATAAATAAATAGATAAAATGCAACAATTTTACAGACAGTCCATTCTCTAAGTGCAATAATGCTCTCCAGGGTGTGTGTTATTGTGGAAATAACACCCTTCTGGGGGTGTAGAGGCCCTCCATCTGTGGTGTCGTACCTCAGTAGGTGTTATTTCCACAATAACACACACTGTTGGGCATTGTTGCTTGCTTAACTCCCTCTCCAAGGTCTCTGTTCTGCACCAAGCTGCACAATTTCGGTGTAGTAAAGTTGTTATTAAAAAGTCCTGGCCAGATTTATTATACACAACATTTAATTGCTATGGTGCATTCTGCCTCTAAAATTATAAAGGAAAACTTATTTTGTCGTTCCTCTCAGTCCCATGTAATAAGGACAGATTAGTTATCCCATGAATTGTGTGGGTCATGGTAGTGATACCAAGATCTCTTCTAAAAGTGCTGTCTGCATAAATTCAATTGTAAACTATTGGAGTCATTTAAAAATGAGGTGAAGAAACTGACAAGCTGGTGAGAAAAGCAACAAGAACACATTCCCATCAAGTATCATGATACAGAGGTTAGATTAAGACCCTTTATAAGAAAACAGTGGTGTGTAAAAGGCTTATGTAAAACTTAAGGATTATCTGAGACTCGTAAGTTAAATTACCACCAAAACCATCTACTTATCTCTTTTATTAAACACAAGGAATGACAATGTATGCAAAAAGGGGATTTGATAAATGACTTGCCTGCAGCAAATTCTGAGTAGGAGTGACTAGTGTGCTCCATGTCTTTCAAATGCCTTCCAGATACCACCATGGTCAGTTATATCAATGTTTTCAGTAGCTGTGACTGAAGGCAGGGAAAAGTATCAAAAAGCAAGTAATATGCATCTGGTGTCTCATTGCACAAGGCCAACAAGAGACAGACAGAACTTAATGTTGCAGAGTAGATCCCATTTATGGTGCAGAGAATTTGGATCATCTCTAGCAGAGCGGTAGTGCTAGATACCTCCATTATACCTTGCTGGAGATCAGAATCACTCTTATGCTCACTGTTTCAAGGCATGTTCTCTAGTACAGGAAGGGGAAATACACCGAAGTAATAATGCTTCCTGACATTTTGACTGAAGTAACAATGCCTCCTGGCAAACCTCTTTCTTTGTGCTTATTTCCTGTTTAATGTTTAAGCAGAAGTTGAATGACTACTAGTTGGCGAGTCTAAGGCTTTAAGTGGACCATATGGCTAACTTTTTAGAAAGTCTGATACAGAGCATTTAAATGGTATAGTAAGCACTTATTGTCAGTTTTATTATGACTTTTCACAACAGTGAGGTGTGGATCCTAAACGCAGAGTAGGTACTTTGTAAGAATACTAACGGGAAGTGGACCTCTTTCCACAGTTAAATTAAATGTCCTTCATGATTCGCATATCAGTATACTTGCAGAAATGTTGACAAGGATACGACTTGGTCACATGTCTCCCAATAGCTCCTCACACTGGAATACATCCTACCAATGTGCACCTGTGAGTTACATCCACTTCAAATCGAAGCTACTTTTTTAATCTTTCCCCTCCTCACAGGACTAGGCCCAATATCTCTTATATGTACACACAAATGGATCATTCTTTCTGTAATCACAGGAGCCTGGGATTCCTAGGTAAAGTGAGAAACCTATGGCCCATTATTTTTTGTCTGGGAAACCCCCATGAGCTCATCTTCTGATGATGAGAGTTAAGCGGTAGTAAGCAGGCCATCTTTGCTGATCCTGCAAGATAGCCTACCCTGTCTCCCAAAGAAGCTCCCTATTACCCTGCAGAGGGCTGTTCTAAGCTCCGCTAAAGCTTCCCTCTGAGGAGTAGCATGCCTCTTCACAACAAATTTCCCATCAGCTCACAGCGTGACTTGCATAGACTCAATAGACTTACGCTCCAAGAGGTAGACAACTAGTCCTACTACCTATCACCCATGTGCTGCCTTCCTACTCCCAGGATGGCCGAGCTGGTAGTATCCACTCACTTCCTTTCTCCCCCACCAATTTTTACAGGCATCCAAATCACTATTCAGAGTAGAATGATTTGCAACATAGTAATAATCAAATCTATTTCTGAGTGGCCTAATTTTTTTTTTGAAGATACATTTCTCTGTAGTGTTTTGCTGAAGTACAAGTTTGATATTTTGATGTTTTGGTGTGTGGTTGGTTAGGATTTGTTTTCTATTTGAGATTTGAGAATTTGGGTTTATTTTGCATCATTCATTACTACTGAGGTGATTTGTGAGCTACAGCTGCAGTTCAAGTTCTGCTTTCCTGTTACCTGACTTTGTGTATGAACACATTACTCATACAGGGGTGTTTGCACTTACTGAATGGTTGTGTAGACTTAGAGTTAGTATATTTAAGCAATCAGATATGTGGGACAAAGCCCTCCATGACACTTTTTTTTATTTTTATTATAAGCTGATCTTTATGGCAGGTCAGTTTGCTTGCTTTGAGGTTAGTGGTCTCAAGTAATAATATAATAATAAAATAAATAAATAATAAGTGTGCTGGATTCTTCTAAATTAAATTAATCATGTGGTAATTTGCTTTTTATTGCTAACACACATCCAAGATAGAATGCGGATCTCAATGGAAAAACACCATACTGACTTATGTTTTGAATGGGAGTAGTACATTGCTTGGGCTGTTTGACTAAAACAGAAGTGTTGTCTTGCAGGCTATTATATGTTGTCCGTGTGCCCCTGTAGTCATTGCTTGCAGGGTTGGTGGATGAGTTTACAAAAAGTTTCTACATGTTGCGGGTATAAGAATGCAACTCTGGTCTTTTCAAAAATCCAGTCTGTGCTCATAGAATCAGAACTATGATGAAAAGGGATTGTTATGCTATTGTACACTGTTTTACTGTGGCATGTTTGGATAGTATTTCAATACCTTTATATACTATCAGCACTGATTATAGTAATAATTATTCTTTTTCAAGTGCTAAAGGCAGACATCGTTATTTGGGATTTTGTATACGACACCTTCATGATGTACAGCATATAATTGCAGGACTGAATATTTCTAAGTAATTAACTTTACATTGCACAGGGCCTTTAACTGCACTTGATGATGGAATCATATATATAAATCGATACTGATGTAGATATAGGGAGTGAGAGTATGTTTTTAATAATCAATATGTTGCCACATTGATGCTGGCCCATCAGCTACACAAATAATTAAAGGAAAACTCCAGCAAACCTCCTCCTATTACAAAATTAAAGAATACAGCCTCCTTTTCTGATTAAAAAAATTAAGCATCAATACACCAAAACACTTGTTTTACTTAGGGGTTTTAAACCCACCCCATCACTTCTACATATTTCGTAGTAGCACACCTATGACCACAAGGGAAATATCACAGAAATACAAAAAGTCACTGCTATGTTACCGCACTGATATGTGACCTGATTCCTCCTGAAGTCGATAAACAGTGCATTCAATAGCTCATGACAGCAAAAATATCTGTCAAAAAGCAAAGCATTCAATGGAGCACCCTGCAACATATACACACACTGACAAGTGTGTGGTGGTGGTGCTGCGGTAGCGTTGTCGCCTCACAGTAAGACGTTGTCCTGTTCGATTCTCAGCAAGAGCGTCTTCTGTGTGGAAACATGCGTGAATGGGCATACCTACATTGAAGGTTGTGTGTCAGAGCCGGCAACTCGGTACGTAAAAATCTACTGCCAATCATTAGCGGACCAGAGTTCCGCTGTGGCGACCCCTAACCGGGAAAAGCCGAAAGACACAACAAGTGTCAGATGCTTTTTTTATTTTACCATCTTAATGCCACAGGTCACTTATTCACAATTGAATATTTGCCTCTTTATAATAGCTCATGTCAGTATATTTTGGTCATTTTTTTTTTCATTAGAGTTTGAAGGAAAAACTGAATACATCTTCTTCTGGATTTCAGAGACAGAAAGACAATCTCTTCTCCTAAATCTACAAACAAATGTGTCTGTAATAGGCAAATAGTCCCTAACAAGTGCCAAGTTCAGTATCTGTTCTTTTTATGCTCAGAGCATAATTATGAATCTTCTAATATTTGCTAAATGCTCAATAAATTAAGTGATCTCAAAGATGTTTATTGTCAGATACCTGAGAAATGTTTGAAACCCCCAGGGAAACATTGAAATTCTAACAGATTGATAAAAAGGAAAAAGAGGCAGGCTGACAGAAAACAGAATAAGAAATATATAGCTGATAAAATTGAATAGAAGAAAGTTTTGAAACATAGGTTCTTCAGTTCTTCATTGGAAGAGGGTATTTCCAGTAAAAAAACAGGGATCACATTAAGATCACTGAAGTCTCTAAAACTCCTTACTGACTTGTGTTACAAAACATAAAAATTAAATCGACACCTTTGTTGCTACATTAAAGTCTCCCAGGTTCATACTGCAGGTGCAGAAGATGCCCGATCCAGAATGTATTAAAGTGGATAAGTGTAAAACTTCTGCCACTGTTAAGGTGATACCCTTCTATTTCTTTTTACTGAGTGTGAACAAATCTTCGTTTGTGCATACTTTCTCTCAGACAGTTTTTGACTATAAAAATGAACCAATGAATATTTCAGTATAATCCAAGAAAGCACAAGCAATAAGGACCTAAACCTAAAAAGGCTTTTTGCTCATACTAGTATTCAGACTTGCTTAGAATACAAAGATGAAACCCAGTAACTAAAGTCATCTGGCACCCTAGCCAGTCCCCCAGACTCTTCTCAACCCAAAGTGGAAAAAATAATAATAATAATAATAGTAATTAAAATAAATGTCTCCCAAAAGTTTAAGACCAGAAACAAAAGAAAAGGGCTTCCTGAAGTTGAAGAGTTAAAGAAATAAAAAAGTAAACTCCACTGTCAGCTTTAAATGTAGCAAATTATAGTTACTAACACGAACTGCAACTGCATACAGTTTGGCATTCATTTAAGAAACTGTAATATAACCTAGATTCATGTCTACTGATTCATCTAATGTACATTAAATGGAATGAAATGGGGTTTGTATACATTATAATATATTACAATATTTATGGAAAACACTATGAATACATTGACTATTATCACTATTAAGAATACTGAACAATAGCATTGTTATTTGTACACTTTTAAAAGCTTTTATTTTCACAAAATAATTACATTTGTTTATCTTATGGTTTTAAAATTTATTTTTTAGAAACCATAACAGAACCATATATAGCTCATCTGGAGCCTTGTGCAGTTCCTCAAATTAGCGATCCACTTAACTCAAAGATGAGGACCAAGAAAAAAGCTCTTCTACTTGTTTACAACTATAGATTGCTGATTGCTATAATCTGTAACACTGGACAGCTTGCTATATTTCCTATCATACAGAATGCTTTAGCACTTCAGCTTTGACTACAAATGCAGCACTGACATTTGTTTACGCAGCCAAGTCACAATATCCTTGTGGCTTCATAAATCAGTCTAGGTACTCTACTCCTGTACCAGCAACTGCTAATCATGACCCCAACCAGTTTGTGCCCATTGAAGTTGCCCCTTTGCCCCACTCTAGTTATGGCTCTGGGCAACTCTTATTTCACTGACTGATGAACTAGAATTAGTGTCAGTAGGGAATATGTGGATTGCTTCCACTCTTTTTTTGATAAATTGTTGTGTTTTCCTGCTGTGCAGTCTTCATCATCATCCTCTTTCGGCTTTTCCCGTTAGGGGTCGCCACAGCGGATCATCTCTTTCCATTTCTTCCTATCCTCTGCATCTTGCTCTGTCACACCAACCGCCTGCATGTCCTCTCTCACCACGTCCATAAACCTTATCTTAGGCCTTCCTCTTTTCCTCTTAACTGGCAGCTCCATCCTTAGCATCTTATATAAGGGGTATGTTCATTTGCTCATTGGCTGAGATATCTAAAAATTTAAGTAATTTTTCTGAGGTCACCCTAATGAGATATGTACATCTTCCTTACCTAGTGCTGCAATATAACAACTGCCATCTATATATGGACATAGCTGTTTTCAGAGTCACTGAATTATGTTTATGAACTTACTTAGGTCTGAAAAATGTAATCTTCAGTCAAGAATACTGATAAAATAAAATGTGGTATCAGAATGTGCAGTACATTAAGTACAAACAGACGTGGGAACCAATGTTAAAGAGGTATGTTGAAATTTACAGGGCTTTGGTATTATTAGAAGATACTTCAGACACAGTGAGTCAGTTCGTTCGGACTGATAAGCAGAAAGTCATAGCAGTGCAATCCATAGAAGTTTGGTACAGACACTCAATAATGAGTACAGAAGTCAAGTCAAATATTCAGCATTCCAGAATATTAACTATATTATTCATGAGAAAATAAATAGTTCAAAGTATAATGAGTGCAGAAGCTACAGACCTTATAACTCAGTCTATTTCAGTTTAACAGCACTGTTATTGCAGACAGTAAGATTTGATTCGGATATTGTTGACATCTACCTCCACTGTACATAATAAAATATTCTTAACTAAACTACAGTGTATGCAGACTTTTATTCTGAAAGGTATAAGAAAATTTTACACACAAAGGAGAGACTGGCACCTGCTCAGCACAGTTCCGGGTAATTAAAAGATAAAGGAATTCATTCTAGTTATTTTCATTTTCCAATTCATTCCAGTATTCTACAGGCCTATCAATTCTTACAAGTTGATGGAGAAGTACAGAGAAGGTCAGAAGGAGTTGCATTGTGTTTTTGTAGACTTAGAGAAAGCATATGACAGGGTGCCTATAGAGGAGTTGTGGTATTGTATGAGGAAGTTGGGAGTGTCAGAAGTATGTAAGAGTGGTACAGGATATGTACGAGGGTAGTGTGACAGCGGTGAGATCTGCGGTGGGAGTGATGGATGCGTTTAAGGTGGAGGTGGGATTACATCAAGGGTCAGCTCTGAGTCCTTTCTTATTTGCAATGGTGATGAACAGGTTGACAGACGAGATCAGACAGGACTCCCCATGGACTATGATATTTGCAGATGACATTATGATCTGTAGTGAGAGTAGGGAACAGGTGGAGGAGACCCTGGAGAGATGGAGATATGCTCTAGAGAGAAGAGGAATGAAGGTCAGCAGGACTAAGACAGAATATATGTGTGTGAATGAGAGGGAGGCTAGAGGAACGGTGAGGATGCAAGGAGTAAAGGTGGCGAAGGTGGATGAGTTTAAATACTTGGGATCAATAGTTCAGAGTAATGGTGAGTATGGAAGAGAAGTGAAGAAGAGAGTACAGGCAGGATGGAGTGGGTGGAGAAGAGTGTCAGGAGTGATTTATGACAGACGAGTACTAGTAAGAGTGAAAGGGAAGGTTTACAAGAGGGTAGTGAGACCAGCTATGTTATATGGGTTGGAGACAGTGGCACTGACAAAAAGGAAGGAGTTTGAGCTGGATGTGGCAGAGTTAAAGATGTTAAGATTTGCACTGGGTGTGACGAGGGTGGACAGGATTAGGAATAAGTATATTAGAGGGTCATCCCAGGTTGGAAGGTTTGGAGATAAAGCCAGAGAGGCAAGATTACATTGGTTTGGACATGTGCTGAGGAGGAATGCTTAGTATATTGGGAAAAAGATGCTAAGGGTGAAGCTACCAGGTAACAGGAAAAGAGGAAGGCCTAAGATAAAGTTTATGGATGTGGTGACAGAGGACATGCAGATGGTTGGTGTGACAGAGCACAATGCAGAGGACAGGAAGAAATGGAAACAGATGATCCACTGTGGCGACCCCTAACAGGAACAGCCAAAAGAAGATGATGATCAATTCTTACAAAATCTTTCAAAGAAAGTTGTTGATATTCACCCCAATTTTGGGTATAAAAGGAGCTGTATCCTTAAACAAGCTCTATGCTACAAAGAACAGGACTTCTATATCAACAACAGATATAGCCAAAGAAAAAATACTTATACCTGTAATAAATGCAAATTTTGCAAACATTTATTTTGTACAAATAAATTTAATCATTCTGCTACTACCAAGTCTTACTGGCACAATGACGATGTGGACTGTGATTCCAGAAATTTAGTTTATATAGCAAAATGTCAAAGCCACACAGCTTTCTATGGTGGAAAAACAAATGGAAAATTTAAAGATCACATTTATAAACATTTCTCAGACATAAAACCTGAAACAGATACTAATGACATATATAAATATATAGTTGAGACAAGTTTATATCATGTTTTCATATTTATGGCTCTTGAATTAATTTTAGTAAGCAGAAGAGCCAATGATATATGTACTAGAACAGAATGTATGGATTACAAGTGGATTACATCTTTAAGAGTGGATTCATACCCAAGGTTAAATGATGCAGTAAGCTTAAAGCTGAGTTTCAGAAATAAACATTTAATTTGATCAGAAATATACAGATAGTTTGATTAAATTTATTTATTTTATTAACTTATTTTATCAGATTTTGAGGAGTTAGTAAATAGTTGATTTAATGTTATTTTGGTATATAATTTACAGTCGAACAATTTATTAATAAGCCTTAATTGTGCTTAATAATCCAGCCAATGAAATGCAAAAATTTTACATCATATGATTTCTTGAATTCATATTTTTGGATGGTGTTTTGTATTGCAACAACAAAATCATTTAAACTGAAAGTAACACTGCAATAAAACAAGATTAAAAAAGAAAACAATAAAAGTACAGAAACAGTTAATTAAAAAAACTGAAGTACTCACACATCAGTCTCTTTTGGTAGCTCTCTTAAAAACATTGACCTGTTTCTTTACCTTAAAAAAAATGTTAGGGCCCAGTTGCTAAAACTATTCAGAACTGAAAGAGACACCCAGTTATTACTGTATCACTAACTCAACAGTCATCAACATCTGTGTGGTGTGGAATGTCACACCTCTAGCAGCCTACACACATCTTGTATTCCAGAGCATTTTCTGAAAAATAAATTTGAAAAGTATGAGATAAACAAATGTAATTTTGTGAAAATAAAAAAATTTAAAACTGTACAAATAGCAATGTCATCTTTAAGTATTCTTAATAGAGATAATAGTCAATGCATTCATAGTCATTTCCATAAATATTGTAATATATTATAATGCACACAAACCCCAAATTTTATTTTTTCCTAAAATTTTCACAAACACATTTTCATACCTTGAAAACTATACAACCTAGACATATATTTTTAGAACATTTTTGTTAACTAGATATAAGCTTTCACATGGCAAGAAGAAATTCCTCTATGAGTGCACGTTTATTGAGATATTTGAGAAATATGAAAACATATGTTTACTTGTATAATTAACAGTACAAATACTACTGGATGTCTCTCAAGATGTATAACTTACAGTGCAAGTATCAAAGACATTTTTCTTCAGCATCTAAGGTTTCATGTAATATCACACAAGGCATTTGTTTTTTGAAGTATTAAGTATATATGGAAATATTGCTTATTTTCATAATTCCTAACAACTAGCAATATTCCCAAAATACTGTGATATAAACCAGTGTTTTCAGTGAATTGTCCTGCCTCCCACATTGGTGTTTCATACCATACACTTCAATAAAATGTATCTCAGTTATGAAAATATGAACATAAATATGAAAATATGAATAATAAGTGGCAAACAAAGATTAATTTTTCCACTGCAGGACATCCTATCAGTGTCATTGTTTAAAATAAATCCTTGTCCTTTCTAATACTGCCTATTATTAGCTGCCTCCTGCTAATATATAACAAAAATCAGAACTATGTCCTATGACTGTAGCTGCTTGCTTCCTGTCTGATAACCACCCCATAATCCAATTAAGACAAGGATTTAGATTGTCTATGAAAAGAATGTCATATATAGTTTTGTGTGGTAGTGTAGCAGAAACCTTTGCTAAGTCTAAATATATGACCACTGTGGACATGCCTTGATCAATTGTCAAACTAACTTAGTCATGAAATTCAAATAGATTGGTTAGTGTAGCTCTTCCATCTTGCAAAACATTTCCTTAGAACAGATGTGAAACTTACAGGGCAATAATTATTCAAATCAGTAATTGTTCCCTTTTATGATTAAGTAGCTTGGTACCATTCAAACCAATCATCATAATTGAATTTAAAGTATTCCTAGGAGAATTGATGAACTTGAAATAATGTTTTTTTTTTTATTATTATTAGAGAAAGCCAACTTTATTTCAAAGTCAATTTTTATTTCTTTCTTTCCTTTTTTTGGATGTTATTGTGTAATTCTATTCATGTCCGTCTGATTTTGAGTAGAAGAAAATCTGTTATACTTTCAGTACAATGTCTTCTTTTTCCCTATAACATTTTATCAGCTTTTTATCCCACCAAAAAAGAAATATATCATTAACTTTATTAGTTGTTGTTGTTCTTCTTCTTTCTGCTTCTCCCAGTTAGGGGTCGCCACAGCGGAACTCTGGTCCGCTAATGATTGGCAGTAGATTTTTAAGGTGCCAAGGTGCCAGCTCGACGCCTAACCTTCAACAAAGGCACGCCCATTCTACGTATGTCTTTCGAACACCACTCGACTGCGGGGAGGACATGCAGACTCCACACAGAAGGCGCTCCAGCCAAGAATCGAATGGGAGAACCTCTTGCTGTGAAGTGACAATGCTACTGCTGCACCACTGCAGCTTATCATTAACTTTATTAGTGACAAAGGAAATTTGTGCAGAATTAGTTAATATCTTTCCTAGGGTATTACAACCACATACAGTGTTAAATCCCTCATTATTCTAGTCTATATTCCTAATACTTTTCCTAATTAAATTATAATCAATGTTATTATAGCTATACATTTTGAATATAGTAAAAATATGCTTTACAGACAAGATCTCAGAACTTATAGAATTATGGTCAGACAATCTTAATGGTTTCCCAACTTGAATATTAATTACATTTTCATCATGTGTTGATATTAAATCCAATTTTCCTATTGTTATCAGATACCCTCAGAACCATATAATGAAAGCAAACTATGCTAATAAATTTCCTAGAACATTTATTCTTTCCACTAAATGTATCCTAATTAATATCAGGATAATTAAAGTCACCCAGTAAGATTAATTTATCATGAGATAATCTTAACTCAAGAGTATCTAAAAACTCCATATGTTTTATTCTATCTATAATAGGCCTTTGATAACCCACCAAAATTTTGAATGTACTCATCGGTGTAAATAAGTCGATCATTAAACATTCATTACTTACATCAGAAATGACTAATTTACATGGTATACTATTACTAACAAGTATAAATACACCATGTCGCTTTTGTGTTGGTACATGAATAAACAAGTCTTCGTGGGTTCTGTTTAAGTACCTTTATTTTATATAAACACATTACTGTAATGCTTATTTGACAATGACTAAGTAACTTATATACAATATGTCGAAAATAAGTGGATTAACTGCACAAATAAACCATAAAATCCACCAAAGTGCAGAAAATATGATGGATAACGTCCACTTTAAAAATTCAATTTATTATATCCACTCCAAAACAGAAACGGTCAAAAACACAACGAGTTAAAGCATGAACGCCTTCATAAACACCACAAGCATTTTCGTCATTAAAATTGACTTCATCAGATGACCAGCATATTTAATTACACCATTTTATATAATTAATCTATTGCTAAAACCAATGAAAGCTTGGTAATTCATTTAAATAGACCAATAGCTGCCAAAAAAACATTAAGTAAAAAAATAAAAAATGTTCACTTTATACTTTAAAAAACAACCAATTATGTTACCATATTACTTAGATAATCTCTTTAAAATTCATTTATGTACATATATATTAATTAAAAACGCTTGATTATATAAATTGATGTATTAAAAACTTTAAAACCATTAAAAACCATTAAAAGTATTCAGTATTAATGTTGATGTTCAAATGTATTCCCAATGCCCTCTAGTGGTCATTTGTATTATTGTTATCCCCTTTCCCATTCAAAGTTTTGCAGACCTTAATTTTAATAGTGGTACAATGGAAATACAATCATTTAAACCAGGGGGTTTGTCGGCTTCCAGAGTTACTTGCCACCATAATTCTTTAAACTCTATTTTTTCCTCCCATAATCCCCCCCATTATAGGTTCATAGGTTCATACTAGGCTATCTGCCCGAGGGCATTTACAAGCCTAGCCCATCGTTTTGTGGCTTAGGCCACCCCTTTAGTATGGGGAACTATACCCATTATTTTTCTGTGCCTCTGTCGAGCAGTGACACTGAGGTAATCCCTGGGGTATATCTGCGATCTCCCATCCATTGGTCAAGATTTCTCTTGAACAAGGCCAGCGAGGTGCTCTGCCTCACATGTACCGGGATTTTGTTCCACAGCATAGGGAGTCTTTGGGTGATGAATCTATCCCTCCAGCACGTCCTATTAATAGCCGTGTCAAGGTTTAAGTCTCCGCCCTTGTGGCTCTGATGGATCTAGATTTTTGAGGTGAAGCATATTCATCAAATCTGGGTTTGACATGGCCTTGTATGTTAGGCAAAGGTCACCTCTGAGCAAGCGGTAGCGACTGAATAGAGCTGGAGTTCTTTCAGTCGGGCAGCATAGGACAGATTTTTGAGACCCTTTATCCTTTTGGTGAGGAACTTTTGTGGCCTCTCCAGCTGCTGCAAGTGTCGGGTCAGATACATTCCGAATGGGGCATTGTACTCAATCATTGGTCTGATGAGTGATGAGTAAAGGGAGACTATGACCTCCCTTGATCTAGATGAGAATCCCTTCATGATAAGGTGGGCAATGTAGAAGGTCTTCCTAACTACTTTAGCTACATGGGTGTCGAATGACAGACTACTATCAACCTGGGTCCCCAGGTCCCTGATAACTTCTTCTGTGCTCAGTGGATTGCCACCTATTTGGTAGCTAGGGGTAACCTTGTTTTTCCCGAAGGGTATGACTATGCATTTTTGGCATTTAACTTTAGGCCGTGGCTCTGGCACCAGTTATCCGTTTCTGTGAGACCCTTCTGAAGGATATCTGTGTCAGATGTGTTTTCTACTATGGCCCAGTTTGCAGTCATCTGCAAACTTTGTCAGCCATAACCCTCCTGTGTTTGCTTGTACTTTGGAAAAGTAGATGCCAAACAAGAGTGGGCCCAGGACTGAGCCCTGTGGGACACCACTTGTGACAGGCTTTGAGTCTGACATGGCGCCAGCAGCTCTGACCCTGTGGGTTCTGTCACTCAGCCAGTTTGCAACCCATCTTGTGATGTATGGGTTGACATTTAAGCTGATGAGTTTTTCAATGATACCCGAATGGGGTATTGTATCGAAGGCCTTAGCCAGATCGAGGTAGGCTGTATGGACTGCCTTTCCCTCATCAATGGCTTTGGTGACTGTTTGAAAAAGTCAACCAAGTTTAAAAGGCATGATCTGCCTTTGACAAAGCCAAACTGGGTTGGATCCAAAGTCTGCAAATTCCCTATGTCTTTATTTATGAGGTCCATTATGATCCTCTCCATGGCTTTGCAGATAAGGCTTGTCAAGCTAATGGGCGGTAATTTCCAGGGTCGGTGGAGGCACCGCCTTTGTGAAGTGGTACCACAGTTGCAGTGCGGCAGCCCCTGGGTACGTATCCAGAGGTAAGACTTTGATTAAACAGCTGTCCTAGCTGTGGGTTTAATTCCTCATTGAGTTCATGGAGCACACAGCCGGGGACACCATCAGGTCCCATGGATGCTGTGTTTTGCTTTGGAGAGAGCAGTTCTCACTTGGGCTGGAGATGTTTGGGGGCTGCAATCGTTTGGTATAGATATCTCTCCTTTTGGGGAGGAGAAGTTTGCACTGAACCTGTCAGCCAGTATGTTGGCAATGTCTGTAGGATCAGTAATCTTCACATCATTTTGAACTAGCTCTGAGCATATCTGGGAGTTTCCTCCCAGGTTTCTAACATAGCTAAAGAAGGCCTTATGATTGTCTTTTGAGTCTTTAGCTATTTTTCTCTCGAAATTTGCTTTGGATGATTTTATGAGAGCTCTTAGTTTTTACTTATAGTGATCAAGGGTGTCTTACCTTTTAAGGATTTTGCTCTATCTTGTAGTAGCTTCCTCCTTTTGTTGTAGAGTTTGTTTATGGCTGGGGTCCACCAGACTGGATGCTTGCCTTTGGTACAAAGAGTCTTTGTTTTGCTTGGGATTGCCTTATCCATGCAGTCCTGCAGGTGCTGGTAGAAGGCATTTGTAAGTGATTCAGCGGCTTGAGTACTGTTTTCCGCCGGCTCGGGGGCCTTAAAGGAGACCACACTAGTCTTTAGAAGTGTGAAGTCGGCTTTTGAGAAGTTCTTTACTGTGGTCTTTATTTCAGGTGGGGTGGGATGAGGACCTCCAGCGAGATTAGTTTGTGGTCTGATCTCACCAGTGAGGGGTACACCTCCGGTGTTGAACATTGTGCTCCCATGTTCGTGATGATGAGATCAAGTATGTTATCTCCTCTTGTGGGGATGGTGACTAGTTGTTCCATGGCATTTGAGTTTATGAATTCCAGGAACTTTTGGGCTAGGGTGTTTGGGCTTGAGTAGTGTTCCCAGTCTATATTAGGGTAATTGAAGTCACCTAGTATGATGGTGTTTGGTGATACATTTATCCTCTAGTGTTTTCAGGAAGGCCATGTGAGGTTCCTGAGTTTGTGAGGGTGGCCTGTAACATGCTACAATTTGCAGAGCAGTCTTGCCTATGGTTAATTGCACCTGGATGGTCTCCGATGCATCGTCGTTGCCACCAGTCTTGAGGTGTGGGTGTCCTTGATGAATATGGATACCCTCCTTTCTTGGTATTGTCCAGATTTTGGGGCGGAACGCATGATATGAGGTAAAACCTGATAGCGGGGGTGCTCTCAGGAGCCTTGAACCAGGTTTCTGTCACAGCACAGACATCGATGTTCTCCATACTGAGAAGGGCCTCGAGTCGTGCATTTTGAGATTTAGACTTCTGGCATTGAGCAGCATTACCCTTAGTTTTTTCCTTTTTGTGTTCTAGGGTGGTAGGTTTAGAATTTGAGCCTTGCCTAAAAAGGCACTATGGGGTGGCAAGAGCCTTTGCCAATATCCGGAATCCCAGGGTGACAGGTGCAAGCCGTCCCTGCGAAGCAGCGTGGCTTGTCCAGCATGTCATCCCAGGCAGACAGACACTGGATCCCCTTTGAATGACACCAGTGTTTAAGCCAATTGTTAAAGCTGATCATCTTATCTCTGTATTGTGGCATCATTCTTGGTGAAGGTAGGATACTGCTCAAGGTCAGGGTCATACCTGTCTGGGCTACATAATCAGAGAGCTCCTCAATGTCTCTTTTCATGTAGTCCAAGGAGGTACGTCTCAGGTCGTTTACACCAGCGTGGACAATGACTGAATCATATTTGTACCTGCTGTTGAGAGACCTGAGTGCTTGCGTTATGTGGCGGATTCTAGCGCCCGACAGGCAGCTTACTGTGACGTTCTCCTTACTCAGTCTGGTGGCGGGACGTCAGTGTGTCTGACTATGGAGTCACCAATGACTAGTGTGTCTGGCATTGTGTTTGGCCTTAAGGGCTGTGACTGTTTGACACTCTGACTGTGAGGTCTATGTGTTGCAGGTGTTGTGTTCTGAGGTGGTGGTTGTTTGGGTGTCTGCTTTGGTGGCCTCTGCTGTTTTGGTAGATTTTTGATCAGAGCCTCCGAGTATGTCTTTGTGTGTTTATGTGTATGATTTGAGGTTGTAATGGTAATATGTGAGACTGGGTCTATAGTGTGTGTGGTAACCTTCTCCTCCTGACTGGTCTTGCCAGTCCTATGTTGAGAGAGCTCAGCCTCCAGTTTGGCCGTGTAGTTGCATCTCGGGCATGTATTTGTGTTTTGTGGGAGGAGGAGAGGGTTGTCTGTGTACATGAGGCAATTGTAACATTGCCTCAATATTCCCAGGTTCACCAGCTGAGCAGGAGAGGACACTAGCAACTGATCCCTCGACATGCTAGAAGGAATAGACAAAAACTTTAAAAAGATTCGGGGACGTGGGTGACCGAGAAATGGGGGTTGCCTTTTGGGGTACTATCTATGACAAGAGTGCCGTATCAAGGTAATAAGTACTGTAGGAGCAAGTGCTACGTTTAACAGATAGAGAATAGTCTACTTGGAGTCAAGTAGAGATGATCTTTTAATTATAGGATACGCTGATTAGATCAGTAGTATAGTTCGAGGAAGGTAGTTTTAAGGGAAAATTTGAAGAGTGGACTTTAGGTAGCCGAATAGTTTAAACCTGCTTAACCGGGCTGCCCTAGTGTGCAACAGTAGCAACTCCTTCATCGGGCTAAATCGGGCTAAATCGCTAAAGCGTGCTTTATAGCAGGGGCTGGAAAAGACAGGAAATGACCCAAATTGGCCAACAAACCACAAGTCACTGCCTAAACCACTCCTCCGAGGACAAATGAAGGAGTTATGGAAATGACCCTAGTGGCCAATAAAACTACAGTTTCAAGTCAGTAACCACCTCTCCGGGGCAGGGAAGCTGCTCAATGTTAGTCACTGCCACTGATAAACACAGAGACCCTCCTTCAGCCCAAGCAAAAATGGCCTCACAGAAACTTTCAAACAGTTCAGGAACAGCAAGCCTGTAACTGAACTTTTCCAACTCTCAGAAAAGTGGGAAAAAAGCAAGATTTTTTTTTTTGTTTTTTACAGAGATAGCAGAGGTTCACAAGTAATATCAAGTTATAACAGTGCAGTAAATGACCCCACACAAGAGTGCTAGGTCAAGGACAGAAAATATGCAAGTTTTAAGAACAAAACGATTTAAAATTAAGTGCAAACAGGAAATTCTGCAAACAGCTTTTGGTTGTGCTCTAAATACAGCTACTAATACAGAAATCAAGTTTAACAAGCCAGAAAATGCTCAAGCTAGGCAGCTATGCAGAAAAACTTAGCAAATAAACAGAGAAAAAATACTTAAAATCTCAAAGTGGCTCCTTCTTCTCTCAGCGTTTTCCTCTTGGAGGTGCTTCACCAACAGCCAACAAGCCTGAAAAGACGCTCAAACCACGAGGCAACTAGGTTTTAAGAGGAAGATGAAGGAGTTATGGAAATGACCCTAGTGGCCAATAAAACTACAGTTTCAAGTCAGTAACCACCTCTCCGGGGCAGGAAGCTGCTCAATGTTAGTCACTGCCACTGATAAACACAGAGACCCTCCTTCAGCCCAAGCAAAAATGGCCTCACAGAAACTTTCAAACAGTTCAGGAACAGCAAGCCTGTAACTGAACTTTTTTAACTCTCAGAAAAGTGGGAAAAAGCAAGATTTTTTTTTTTTTGTTTTTACAGAGATAGCAGAGGTTCACAAGTAATATCAAGTTATAACAGTGCAGTAAATGACCCCACACAAGAGTGCTAGGTCAAGGACAGAAAATATGCAAGTTTTAAGAAAAAAACGATTTAAAATTAAGTGCAAACAGGAAATTCTACTTGTTCTAAAACCATAACCTGGCACTTGCTCACTAAAGCAATTATATAAGTCAGCACTAAAAATTAAAAGCACTACACCCTCACTCCCCACTGGCCCTGGTTTTCAATTATTAAGGAATTCCCAATATTATTCTAGCATGTCCAAAGGTCAGTTGTCAATCTCCTCTCTGGTCCAGCTGGTGAATCTGGGAATCTTGAGGCAATGTTACAACTGCCTCATGTACACAGACAACCCTCTCCTCCTCCCAACAAATTCCAACACATGTGAGAGATGCAACCATATAGCCAAACTGGAGGCTAAGCTCTCTCAACTCAGTACTGGCATAACCAGTCAGGAGGAGAAGGAAAACACACTCACTACAATTCCAGTCTCACATAGACCTACCACGACAGCAAACCAAACACATAATCACACAAAAACATACTCGGAGGCTCTAAATAAAGATCTTGCGAAGCAGCAGAGACCTCCAAAGCAGACACCCAAGCAGCCGCTACCCCAAAACAAAACACGTGCAACACATATCTCACAAAGCCAGTGTGCCAAACAGTCACAGCCCTTAAGACTAAACAACACACCTGATACACTTGTAATAGGTGACTCTATCGTCAGGCACACTGACGTCCCGCTCACCAGGCTGAACAAGGAGAGGGTCACGGTAAGCAGCCTGTCGGGTGCTAGGATCCGCCACATAACACAAGCACTCAGGTCACTCCAAGGCAAGTACAAATATGACTCAGTCATTGTCCATGCTGGTGTGAATGACCTGAGACATACCTCCCTGGACTACATGAAAAGAGACATAAAGGAGCTCTCTGAGCATGTAGCCCAGGCCGGTATGACCCTGACCTTGAGTAGCATCTTACCCTCACCAAGAATGATGCCACAATATGAAGACAAGATGATCAATTTCAACAATTGGCTTAAGTACTGGTGTCATTCAAAGGGGATCAATGCCTGTCAGCTTGGGATGATATGCTCGACAAGCCACGATGCTTAGCTAGGGACGGCTTGCACCTGTCACCCTGGGCTTTTGGATATTGGCAAAGGCTCTTGCTACCCCCATAGTGCCTTTTTAGGCAAGGCTCAAAAGACAAACCCACCTCCATAGGTATCACAAGGGATAAGAAACTAAGAGTAATGCTACTCAACGCCAGAAGTCTAAACCTCAAGATGCACCTTTTCGAAACTCTCCTTAGCATGGAGAACATCGATATCTGTGCAGTAACAGAAACCTGGTTCAGGGCTCCCGGGTGCACCCCAGCACTACCAGGTTATACCTCATACCATGCTTTTCGGCCCCAAAACTTGGACCGAACCACAAAAGGAGGGGGGAGTATCGATATTCATCAAAGATACCCACACCTCCAGGTTGGTGGCAAAGCACGAAGCATCAGAGACTATCCATGTGCAACTAACAGTGGGTAAAACTGCCTTCCAGTTTATAGCCTGCTACAGACCACCCTCCCAAACTCAGGAACCCCACTCGGCCTTCCTGAGAACACTGGAAAATATGAAGGTCTCTCCAAACACCATTATATTGGGTGACTTCAACTACCCAAACATGGACTGGGAGCATTACTCTAGCTCCAACACCCTAGCCCAAAGGTTCCTAGAATTTATAAACTCAAATGCTATGGAACAACTTGTTACCACTCCCACAAGAGGGGAAACATACTGGACCTGATCATCACCAACATGGGGACTCTATGCTCCAGACCAGAAGTGTATCCCTCACTGGTAAGATCAGACCATAAACTAATCTCACTGGATATTCACATCCCGACCCCACCCCCTGCCCAGAAAACCACAGTGAAAAACTTCTCTAAAGCAAATTTTACACTCTTCAAAACTGAGGTGGAATCCTTCAAAGCCCCCGGGCCTGTGGAAAATACGGCCCAGACCGCAGAATCCTTCATAAACGCATTCTATGAACACCTTCAGGAATGCATGGATCATCGATCCCAAATAAAACCAAGACCCAATCCTCCAAAGGCAGACGTCCTGTCTGGTGGACCCCAGCCATAAACAAACTATACAATAGAAGGAGGAAGCTACTAAATGATAAAGCAAAATCCCAAAAAGGGAAGGCATCACTGATCAGTATTAGCAAAAAACTACGAGCACACATAAAATTGTCTAAGGCCAGCTTCGAGAGAAAAATTGCACAGGACACTAAGGATAATCACAAGGCTTTCTTTAGTTATGTTAAGAACCTGGGTGGTAATTCCCAGATATGCTCAGAATTAGTCCAAAATGACAAAAATACACGAACCCACAGACATTGCCAACATCCTAGCTGACAGGTTCAGCAAACTTCTCCCCTCCCCACCAAAAGGGCAAATATCTATCCCAGCAGAGTGCTGCCCCCCTGACATCTCAGATGCTCAGGTAAGAGCCGCCCTCTCCAAAGCAAAAACACTGCATCAATGGGACCAGATGGTGTCCCGGCTGCCCTACATGAACTCAAAGAAGAGCTAAACCCAAACATAAAACTACTGTTCAATCTCAGCCTTACTACAGGATATGTGCCCAAAGAGTGGCGTACAGCAACAGTGGTCCCTCTCCATAAAGGTGGTGCCTCAACAGATCCTGGAAACTATCCCGTAAGCCTGACTAGCTTGGTCTGCAAAGCTATGGAAAGGATCATCATGGACCTCATAAATAAAGATATTGGGGACCTACAAACACTGGATCCTACCCAGTTCGGCTTTGTTAAGGGCAGATCCTGCCTCTTAAACCTGGTTGATTTCTTTGAAACAGTCACCAAGGCCATTGACGAGGGGAAGGTGGTCCACACAGCCTACCTGGACCTGCAAAGCCTTCAATACAATACCCCACTCGGGCATTATAGATAAGCTCACCAGCTTAAATATAAACCCCTATGTCACTAGATGGATTGCAAACTGGCTCAAGGACAGAACCCACATGGTTAGAATTGCTGGAGCCATGTCGGACTCCAAACCAGTTACAAGTGGTGTCCCACAAGGCTCAGTCCTGGGACCTCTCTTGTTCGGTATATATTTCTCGGAGGTACAGGCCAACACGGAAGGACTGTGGCTGACCAAGTTCGCAGATGACTGCAAACTGGGCGCCATAATCGACTCTCCAGCCGACACAAGCATCCTCCAAAAGGGCCTCATAGAAACAGACAACTGGTGCCAGAGCCATGGCCTCAAGCTAAATGCCAAAAGTGTATAGTCATCCCTTTGGCAAAACAAAGTGCCCACAAATTACCACATAGGTGGAAATCAGTACAGAAGAAGTAATTAGGGACCTGGGGACCCAAGTTGATAGCAATCTCTCATTTGACAACCACGTGGCCAAAGTGGTTAGAAAAACATTTTATATAGCCCACCTAATCATGAAGGGATTCACATCTAGATCAGGGAGGTCATCGTGCCTCTTTACTCATCCCTCATCAGGCCCATAATTGAGTACAATGCCCCTTTTGGGATGTACCTTACCAGACACCTGCAGCAACTGGAAAGACCCCAAAAGTACCTCACCAAGAGGATCAAAGGGCTCAAACAGATGCCATATGCTGCCGGTTAAAGAAACTCCAGCTCTACTCAGTGGCATACCGCCTGTTCAGAGGCGATCTGTGCCTGACGATAAAGCCATGTCCAACCCGAATTAATGGACATGCTGCACCTCAGAAAATCCAAATCCCATCGAGCTATGGCCCCGAGAGACTTGAACCTCAGCACTGAAATAAATAGGACATGCTGGAGGGACAGATTCATAACCCAGAGGCTCCCTTCACTCTGGAATAAAATCCCAGTCCAGGTTAGGCAGAGTCCCTCATTGACTCTCTTCAAGAGGAATCTTGATGAGTGGATGGGAGATCGTAGGTTTACCCTGGGTATCACTTCTGTGTCACTGTTAGATAGAGGCACAGTATACTATCCTCGAAAAAGGGCATAGCAAAATAAATTTAAAATGGGTGGCGAAAGCCAAACACATTCTGGCTAGGCTTATAAATGCCCTAGGGCAGATAGCCTAGTATGAACCTATGAACCTATAAACTTGTATTTGTATTTGGGACATACTTTTGAGTGTTTAAATAAAGCATTGCTTTCCTTTCCCACTGATATTTCGTATGTATGCTCGTAGATCCTTCTTTTTAACATCCTTTCTGTCTTCCCTACATAGGTCAGTTTTCACAATTAACTAAATACACCATACCCTTGGATTCACAATTATAGTATTGAGAACTATTCAACCTCTTGTTTCTACTTTCCAAGTAAAAACTATCACTGTTCAAAATATATGTACATTGAGTACAATATCCACATTTATATGTGCCTACCTTGTTCCTATTGGACATTACTTTATATTTATATTATATATATTTTATATATATATTTATTTTCTATTGTGGTTCTGATACTCTGTGAATTCTTATATATAACTTTCTGTGGTATGTTAGCTAAATTCTCTATATCCGAAAGGGAGACAAACCTCTCCGACTCTTTCAAAAAAATATTTTGAATCCTATTATTTAAGTCATTGTATTCTAATATTAAGGCCTGTTGAAATCCATCCCCCTCTTGTTCCTTATTATTCCTACTCCCTTTGTTATATTCTTTCCTTTCTTGAATGGGACAAAATTTATCAAGTCTCCCTTTCTCTACTTCATCCCTTATTTGTCGGATAAAATTCGAGGGATAACCCTTCTCTAGAAACATTTTTTCCAACAACTCACATTCTTTTATAAAATCATCATCTGAACTTGTCATGCGGCTACCTCTGACAAACTGTCCTTTCACAATGTTTCTTTCATAATGTAAAAATGAATTGCAGAAAGTAGCCTTCCTAAATATTTTGGTCTTTAAACTCTGTCCTTCTTTGTATACTTCTATGTCTAAATATTGTAGGTTAGCATCGGATAAATTATGAGTAAATTTCAAGAACTTAGTTGCACCACCCATATATTGCATAAATTCATTAAATCTTTCCCTTCCAGCTGTCCAAAATATCAATATGTCGTCCAAAAACCTTCAGTATAGGGTCCAACAATTATTAAATTCAGAATTTAATATGTGTTTCTCCTCCCAGTTTGCCAGAATTAAATTTGCATAGGTAGGGGCGCACGCTGCCCCCATCGCTACCCCCTGTATTTGTTGAAAAAATTCCCCATTAAAATAAAGGAAATTATTTTTCAAAATTAAATCCATGAGCCAAATATTTACTAACTTCTCATTATGTGTCAATGAAGGTTCTCCATATACTATTTCCTCATACATCTCAGTACCTTCCTTATATGGGATGGAGGAAAACAAATCTATAATATCTATGGTAATAAAAAGGAGATTTTCCTGATATAATTTATCTGAAATCTCACTCAATAGATCCCAGGAATCTCTTAATATATTAGTCCTTCTCATCCATAAAGATTTTAATTTCTTATCAACATATTTGGCTAACGTATATGTCTTTGACCCCTCAGCCGAAACTATCGGTCTAAGGGGGGGTCACTTTCACTTTTATGGGTTTTAGGTATACCAAATATTGTGGGGGTTCTAGGTTTATCAACTTTTAAATATTTAAAAGTGTTATAATCTATTAATTCTTCATCCAACATATCTTACAAACTCATATCGATTTTGTTGTAAGATATATTCATTCCATTCAAGGAGACTAAGGAGTATCTGGATTCATCCCATAAAATAGTATTGATTTTACTCTCATATAGGATGCTGTCCAAAAATACCACTCCGCCCCCTTTATCAGGTTTCATCACCCTGATATTTCTGTTCTTCTTTATTCCATACATCAATTCCCTTTCTTTTTTACTTAAATTTGATTTGTACCCTATATTATTTTCTTGTTTTCTGTTAGAGAAATATGTATTTGAATATATGTGAAGTACTAGTTTTAAAAGCAAAGTAGTATGTAATGCATTTTATTCTATTAATGATATAACAAAAAGGATGAATTCATGTGTAATTGCAAGAAGTTTTTGAAACTGCAGTGTGCCTTGTAGCAAGTTGGCCTCTGACCCTGGCAGCTGCTAGCTCAGCAAGTTCTAATGTTTATGCTTTTCACAAGGGGAACAAAGAAGTGTATTAGAAGACTGAATCGGCTATTGTATTCGAACCAGCCTGGAACCCTGAAGAAGTAACTTTAGAGAAAGACATTATGTCTGACCAGGTGGATAGCAAGGCCGTATTGTTACCAGAGGAAAACTTTTTTTAAATATACAACATCAGCATTATTTAATGAATAGAATACTGTAAGCTAAAGTGATGTAGATGCCCTGTGACTGACCACGTCAGTAAGGTGGGAACAACTTGAATGTAAGAAACTATAAAAATTGTGTACTTCCTGTTTCATGACAGACAAAATTCTGTACTTGTACGTTTTTTGCCTCCTGGTGTACACTAGTAAACTTTTGAACCTGAACCTCCTGTGTATTGATCTCTTGATTTTATTTAACAGTTTGGTCCTTCTTAGCCGGAAATCCCTCAGACAGCTGCAGATCAGAGTCTACCGGTGGTCGAATACTGCACAGGAGAAGTTACCGAAACAGTTCTTCTTGGGTGAAAAGACCTCCGACTGAATTGTCGTTTAAAGAGGCTGGCCACTTTCTGATCTGTGGCCGAAGAGCGGATCCTGGACGGCTCAATACCGGAGGCTCAGGTAGGAAGATTTTTGCCTTTTTTCTGTTTTAGATCAGGGACTAGGTTACAGTAAATATTGTTGTCAAGATTTGTTATGCAGATCAGGGACAAAAGGAATTACTGTGTATTTGGTCATAGATCAGGGTAACAGAATAAGGTAGGCAGTTATTCTAGATAAACTGTGAAAAGGAACTGAAATTTTGGTACCACGTGATAAGAAGGGTTACGTAACATTTTCTTTTAACATGGGAAATCAGTGCACTAAAACATTGTGAGATCCGCCCCTAACCGAAGACGCAAAATATATATAATCACAATGTTCTGATAATGTTAGGTATTATATGAAGTGGGTTAACAAATATGAATTCGATGGTAAATTAGATAAAACTTCACTGGTTAAACTCCTTAAGCAACTTAAATCCGATGCGGAAGGTCAGGCAAAAAAGTAACGCCAATTAGGCATTCCTCAGGCACACAGGTGGATTGAGGAAGCAAACCATAGGGAACAGAAGACTAAAAATTCAAAAGCATTATTTTTAGACAAAGAAGATAATAACATAGTAATAGCAACGGCTCCTCCTCCCCTGCCCCCTCCGTTGCCTTTTTCAGGATATGAAGTGAGTGGACAGGCTGGTCCGCCTCTGCGTTATCCTGAGGTCTCAGCGAGACCACAACCATTTGTTAGAGATACTATTGAAACTAGGTCCCGAGCACGTAAAATACATGGGGACGCAGAATCATATCAAATAGAGAGAAACCTACAGGATGAGAATGAGGAAGAAATGTGTCCGCTTACAGAGGTCCCAAATCCTCAGGCAGGACAGGCAAGCAGGACCCAACTCTCTTAGTATACAGACCATGGACACCGGAGGATATCCTGAGGGAATTCCCCATCCGAAAGTTAATTTTACGAAATTTTTAGAAGATTTGCAAGGCATGAGGTTGAGTTACCACTTGAATGGGGAAGAAGTAGAAAAAGTAGTAAAGCAAATTATAGGTCCAGATTGGCACATGATTTGTGGCACCTGGAATCCTCGTAATGCAGAGCTTAAGCTACTCCCACATAGTGACGCAGAACTAGACAATAGAGTGAAAGGTCTTACAAACCGAATCTCTGAGAAATGGAAACCTAGAGCAGACTGGACTTGCATTAACCAATGCATACAACAGGAAAATGAGACGATAGATGGGTACTATGCTAGATTATTGGAATGTTTTAATAACCATAGCGGTATGACAATTCCTGAAAATCAAGTGAATGATTCCCCATATGAACAACAATTGAAAAATGCATTTTTAAAAGGTTGCATTGCACCTATCAGTAGCTTCATTACGAAGCATATGATAGACCATCGAACAGGTAGGCTACAAGCCTTACTTGAATATGCTAGACATGCTGAAAGACATTTTAATAGCAAGAAAAAGAAGAAGGTGCGAGTCTTCACTGCTGAAGACGGAGCTGAAGTATTTGTGTTACAGTCAGGCAAAAAGGGAAAGAAAAATGCCCAGGGAAATAAACAGTCTGACAAACGGTCAGAAGATTTTGAGGAGAGGAAAAAGAGAGGTGAATGCTTTAAGTGCGGGAAGAAGGGACATCTAGCGAGGGATTGTAAACAGAATAAAAAGGTAATCACAGAAGACAAGGGAGATGAGGACTGACTATATGATAGTGAAGATACATCATGCAGAAGTTAGAAATCATCAGGAGAAGTTAATAAACAGAGGACAAATGTAAATGTGATAGAAGGAATAGAGGAAGTGCAAGTAGATATGGAGGATGAAGAAAGTGAAATTTTGGATTTAGCATTATTGAGCCTAGAGCTCTACTTAGCAGACACAAAACCGGAAGTTACACTTCTGGAGGAGGGAAGGGAAGTCAAATTCCTGTGTGACTCAGGAATGTCACGGACCCTGATACACCCCTCCAAGTTACCAGAACATTCTGAATCACCTGATTATATATTAGTGAAAGCTGCAAATGGACAGCTATACCAGGAACCACTCTCCCATGATATAGCAATGACTGACCCTGTTTCAGGTATGACTCAAAGAAGTAAGATTGTTGTTTCTGCAAAATGTCCAGTGAACCTATTGGGAAGGGACCTTATGCAGATATTTGGCATAGCAGTAGTTCTGACTGTGCAGGGTATGAAGGCACAGAGGCAAATGGATACTTTTGTGGTGCGATCGGAGAGTGAAACTTTTTATTGGTACAGCCAGGACCTAGTTATGACTGGTCCAGGGGCAGTAACCGAGGAACTGATGAACGTAGCCATCAGTAAAGCCCCCTCCCTTGACACTGATCGACAGCATTTGTTACACTGTACTCTATACTACTGTAATACGCCAGGACCTGATAGAGAATATGAGCAAGAATTGTTCAAAAATCGTGCAACTAGATTAGTATTACGTACTTTGTATTGGGATGCTGAGGGGAACAGTGTAGTTAGCTGTTCATTACCTCAAGAATTCCTTGCATTATATAGATCAAATCGATTGCCACATGTCAGCTTGACCAAGAACAAAAACGTAAAATGGGCAGACTTAGGAGAGAAGGTAACAAGATGGGAGAAACAGACTGACTTAGAATTGTCAGAACAGGGGATACAAAAACAAAAGTTGAATTGGTTGACGCAGACACACCCGGCTGTACACTTGCAATCTAGCGAGGACAGCTGATTAGCATTTTTACTAGAAGAAGAAGAGAAAGCTTTATGTGAGATACCAACTACTCTTTGGTCAACAGGCAAGTCAGACCTAGGACTTATTCGAACAGCAGGAACAGTTACAATTACACCAAAGTCGGCATTTAGGCCACAGAAAAGACAATACCCTTTGAGGAAAGATGCAGAAATAGGAATCAAGCCTATAATAGCAGCATTACTCAGAGAAGGAGTACTGGTAGAATCTCCTGATTCACCATGTAATACACCCCTATTTCCTGTTAAAAAAGCAAACGGGGAATGGCGGATGGTTCAAGATTTACAAGCTGTAAACAATACAGTGATACCCAGAGCACCCACGATGCCAGATCCACATACTTTGTTAAATGACTTAAAACCACAACAGAAATATTTCTCTGTGGTAGATATCAGTAATGCTTTCTTTTCAATACCTATACATCCTGATAGTCAATACTGGTTTGCATTTACATTTCAGGGTAAAAGGTATACCTATATTCGACTACCACAGGGATATTGTGAGAGCCCAACAATATTCGCACAAGAAATGGCTAGCAACCTGGCAGGGTTTACCCCACCAGGAGGTAGTCAAATTCTATTTTACATAGATGACATCTTGCTAGCAGCCCCCACCCAGCAGCAATGCAGGGAAGATACTATAGCGCTATTGAAATTCTTAGCAACACAAGGACACAAAGTAAACAAAAGTAAGCTACAACTCTGGAAAAAACAAGTTAGATACCTAGGATATGTGATATCCAATGAAGGTAGGATATTAGACGAGGATAGAAAGACAGCAATTTTACAAGCGCCCAAACCAACAACCAAGAAGGAAATGATGTCCTTCTTGGGGACAACTAATTTTTGTCGGAGTTGGATACCAAACTATGCTTTGGTGTCTGCTCCACTAACTGACTTGATATATAAAACACCAATGGCAGCACAAGATTTATTACAATGGACATCCGAAGCAGAAACGGCTTTCTGCAGATTGAAGCAGTTGATAGCTTCTTCATTAGTTTTAGGACTCCCAAATTATCACAAACGGTTCTTTCAGACCGTAGGTTGCAAGCAAGGATATATGACGTCAGTGCTGACGCAACAACATGGGGATAAGCAACACCCCATAGCTTATTATTCATCACAGTTAGACCCAGTGGTGCGATCTTTGCCTCACTGTGTACAAGCAGTAGTTGCAGCTGCAATGGCAGTGCAGGCCTCGGCCTCAGTGGTATTATTCCACCCTCTCACATTGAGAGTGCCTCATGCAGTCGCAATAATTTTGCTGCAAGAAAAAGTAGCATATCTCTCTCCTGCTAGACATCTTTCATGTATGACTATACTGCTGAGCCAACCTCATATGACAATTGAACAATGTACGACATTAAATCCATCAACATTACTCCCAACTCCTGCGGATGGCACACCGCACAGCTGCCTGCAGGAAATTGAACAGTTAACCTTGCCTAGACAAGATCTCACAGATATGCCCTTGGATAATGCCGAGGTGACATATTACGTGGACGGCTCATGCAGAAGGGACCCTACAGGGAAGAATCTAGTGGGGTATGCAGTAGTTACAGACACTGAAATGTTAGAAGCCCAACCCTTACCACATAACTTGTCTGCACAAGCAGCAGAATTGATAGCTTTAACACGAGCATGTACTTTAGCAAAAGACAAATGTGTAAACATATATACTGACAGTCAGTATGCTTTCTCTACAGTACATGTATTTGCTTAACAATGGAAAAATAGGGAATGATAACATCTAGTGGAAAACCAATTAATCATGCTAATTTATTTTGGAATTATTAGAATCTATCCAGTTACCTACTAAAGTAGCTATTTGCAAATGTGTAGCTCATACAAAACAACAGGATAGGATTTCGAAAGGCAATGTGAGCTGATGCAGCTGCAAAGCAAGCGGCCTCAGACTCAGAAACTTTACTTTTGAATGAGGAATTACAACCCTCTGAGATTTTAGATTTAGACATGTTGAAAACAATGCAGATGCTTACTACAAAAGCAGAAAAACAAAAATGGGAAAAACAAGGTGCAATTCTCGAAAAAGGACTGTACATTTCCAAAGAGAAAAAAATGATATTGCCGTCTAATTTATTTAGATATGCAGCTTTGTTGAGCCATGGGCAGTGCCATGTCTCAACAGGGGGGATGGTACAGTTAGTAAACCGAATATTCCAAACATATGGATTCACAAATTATACCAAAAAATTTTGTGCAGCTTGTCATACTTGTAACAAGCACCATGTACAAGGGGCATTTAAACCTAAACAAGGAAGTTTTCCTATACCACCGTATCCGTTCCATACTATTTGTATGGATTTTATAGAGTTGAATAAGTGTGAAGGGAAAGAAATATTGCCTAGTCATTGTAGATATGTTTTCTAAATGGGTAGAAGCTTTTCCAACCAAAAATCCGGATGCAGCAACAGTGGCGAAAGCCCTGATAAAAGAAGTAATCCCTAGATTTGGCATACCGGAAAGGATTTATAGTGACAATGGCACACATTTTGTTAACCAGACCATCCAGCAAATTGGAAGATTTTTCGGAATCTCCTTGAAAAATCATTGTGCCTACCACCCACAGTCAGCAGGACTGGTGGAAAGGTACAATGGGGTCCTGAAGAACAAACTTAGGAAGTTAGTTGAGGATACACAGAAGAGCTGGATATACTGTTTGCCTTTAGCACTGCTGAGTATGAGAACGGTTCCAAATGTGAAGAGTTTGACTCCCTTCTAAATGGTTTTTGGGAGAGCATATTATGTGCCTCAGTGGAAAGCTCTCATGCCTGCAGAGCAAGAGGCTGACAGTTCATTAGCTAGTTATATGAGGAAACTGTTAACAAATAAATCTGTTTTGCAGTTTAACTCTTTTTCAGATAAAGAACAGACCAGACCGGTAGAAGCAGTTCTGGCTCTGGGAACTTGGGTGTGGCTAAAAGTGATGAAGAGGAAGAATTGGGCGAGTCCAAAGTGGGAAGGACCATACCAGGTACTGTTGGCAACGCCTACTGCAGTCAGAGTGGCTGAGAGCACGTCCTGGGTCCATTTGACACACTGCAAACTGGTAAAGAACTTTTAACTTGATAAAAACTTTGTGACTGATATACAACAAGGGCAAAATGGCCATGAATAAAGCGAATAGAAATGCAGATCATCCCCAGAGATGTTGCATAATCATTTTGTTGAGTATACATTTATTAACTATAATTGTGACAATTTTCCACTTGTTGTGGTTTTTTCTACACTCAACCACATAAGTAAAAGTGGGAAGACGTGATGAAACATCTATAGACTGGCATCCAAATTTTAACACATACCTAGCCATGAAGTGTGTATATGCAGAGACTATGAACATTTCAAATTGCTGGGTTTGTACAGCTATACCAACAGCATATGGAGGACTGTTAATGTCCGCTGTCCCTCTGGGGATAAATGAGACTTGGGAAAATTTGCTTTTTGACACAGGGACTGTGAGATCACAGGACAAAATAGCTTTATTTTTACCTGTCACACAAAAGGGAATTGCATGTTTCTATAAAAATGATACTCTCCAGGTGGGCTGGACCAATTGTAATATAACAATATCTTATTGGTGTTATATTAAGACTAGTAACGGCAATACTTTTTGCAATACTAATTATGACTCATATTTGAACTCAATGAAAACAACCATGAATGAAATTTGCAAGAATCCTGTTTTATTTAAACAATTGTCAGTTATAGACCAGAAAATGTTTCATGCAGGGTTAATGCGTATTAGTACTAAAGTAGAAAATTGTTATTTTATTTGTGGGAAAAAAGCATACAAATGGCTACCTGAGAATTGGTCCGGCAGTTGTTTTTTGGGTTATCTGGTTCCGGCTATAAGACATACTGCAGAATTACCTTTGAGTAAGATACAAAACGTGAGAGAAGTAGCCCGAAAGCCTGAAGGTCCAGTTGAGAAACCTGTAAATCCAGTAGGACGGATCGAAGCTGGCTGGAAAGACCATAATACCGTAAAG
The DNA here is from genome assembly GCF_019279795.1 of Protopterus annectens. NCBI lineage: Eukaryota > Metazoa > Chordata > Ceratodontiformes > Protopteridae > Protopterus > Protopterus annectens. The sequence continues at coordinate 1,624,429,774 of NC_056725.1, forward strand.
GACAAAAGCAAATTGACTCATATGGACTCGAGTGACAGTGTTACATCTTGGGCAGGAATATTTCCAGCATATGGAGCAGTCAAATCAATCTGGGAGTTGAGGAAGCTGTCGAAACTTCTCGAAGTAATGAGTAATGCAACTTTCTCTGCCCTAGAACTGGTGACTGATGAACTGAATGCAATGAGAACTGTTGTGCTACAAAATCGAATGGCAATTGACTTCACCCTAGCAGCGAGAGGTGGTACATGCGCGCTTATCAAAGAAGAATGCTGTGCGTACATTCCGGACAACAGGCATGAAATTAACAACCACCTAAAGGTAATTCAGCAGGTATCAGCCATGAATGAACCAGGCCCAAACCCACTGATGGACTTCTTCCAGAATCTATTTGGGGGGTGGGGTTCCATCCTAATGAATATTCTGATTGCTATTTGTGTGGGTTTACTCCTATTAGGAGCATGTGTTTGTTGTGGAATTCCCCGCATGAAAAGATTAATCAAAGATTTTATTGATGTATCTGTTACTGAAATTTTGTAGCAAGATATTGAGATTGAAAAAATTGATCTCAGACGAAACTTTTTCTGAAGTATAGATCAAATGACTCACCTAGATGAAAATCCTTAGTGGAAGAGGTTAGGAGACGAAATGACATTATGCATACTTCAAAATAGAATAAAAAGTATTAATAGGGGGGAAAATGTTAGAGAAATATGTATTTGAATATATGTGAAGTACTAGTTTTAAAAGCAAAGTAGTATGTAATGCATTTTATTCTATTAATGATATAACAAAAAGGATGAATTCATGTGTAATTGCAAGAAGTTTTTGAAACTGCAGTGTGCCTTGTAGCAAGTTGGCCTCTGATCCTGGCAGCTGCTAGCTCAGCAAGTTCTAATGTTTATGCTTTTCACAAGTGATTATCTGCTGGGTCAGGAAATTAAATATGTGAAATAATGAAATCTTCTGCTCTTTCCTGCTGGGATGATTTGGCCTTGTGTATGTGTTACTAGATAACACGCAGCTGTTGGGAAAATGTTACAGGGGAACAAAGAAGTGTATTAGAAGACTGAATCTGCTATTGTATTCGAACCAGCCTGGAACCTTGAAGAAGTAACTTTACAGAAAGACATTATGTCTGACCAGGTGGATAGCAAGGCCGTATTGTTACCAGAGGAAAACTTTTTTTAAATATACAGCATCAGCATTATTTAATGAATAGAATACTGTAAGCTAAAGTGATGTAGATGCCCTGTGACTGACCACGTCAGTAAGGTGGGCACAACTTGAATGCAAGAAACTATAAAAATTGTGTACTTCCTGTTTCATGTCAGACAAAATTCTGTACTTGTACGTTTTTTGCCTCCTGGTGTACACTAGTAAACTTTTGAACCTGAACCTCCTGTGTATTGATCTCTTGATTTTATTTAACATTTTCTCACCTCCTTTTCTACTAATTTCTCCAAATTTTTCAACTGTGGGTGCAAAGGAGGGTTATAAACACTCTTCTGTTTCAATTCTCCATTAGGTTGGACCCTATTGTTCGGAAACATAATATTTAAATTCACCTTTCTTAAAAAAATTTTTTATGTCAAATAAACTTTTGGTTATATCCCCTTTTCTGTATGGTATAAATTTCAACCCTTTTGGAGAATAAACTAAAATGTTCTTTTTCTATTTCAAGATTACTAAAATTATAAATAGTAAAACTGTTGTACATGTACTTGATTCCATCCACTACAATCCCATCAAAATTATGTATATTGGGGTGGGTGTTCTTTAATATTTCCCCCTCCCCCCTTCTCCCCCTCCTGGAAAAATGTGCCTTGTTTATTCATTAGCCTCTCAGATCTACATAGAGGTGGGTAAGCTTGTTCGTAATTCTGGTCCTCTTCTCCATGAAAGTACACTTCACCTTCTTAGTAGTCAAAATTGGACTCATCAATATTATATTTATTTCCATTGTTATAATTAAAATATTTTCTTCCTGGCATAGGATAACTAGTGTGATTGTCATATTCCCTAATATCCCTCTCCAACTTTTTTATTTTCCTATTAACTAAGTCCTCACACTGATGGTCTATATCATTTCTAATATCAAAATATTTTTCTTTCTTTTCTTTTATGGAAAAAATTAAATCTTCCTTAATATGCTGGTCTAGTTCATTTATGTCTTTTTGTATAACCTCTTGACACCTGGTGTTTTCCCTGATTATTCATTTTAAAACATCAATTCCACATTTGTTAAAAACTTCTATGAGTTCTTTGTGAAACACTGTACCCATAGTAACATTATTGGGAAATTTAAATACTCGCAGTCCCTTTGGGACAATTTCCCTGGATATACATTCCTTTAAATACTCATTTTCTATATCCAGTGTTTTAAATTTGTACATTAACTTAGAAAGTTTATCCAACTTGTTTCTATAAGTATCGTTCGAGCTGTCTTGTTTACCATTACACTCAATTCTAAAAGTGTATTTAGTCTGTAACCAATCCTTAGTCTCTTTACACTTTTTAGAAGGAACAGTACCTGGATTTTTAACCCTGTCGCTGTTGAAATTAAGTCCAGGTTCGAAGCTTTTACCTCTATTAGAGTCAATTCCATTTTCTACTGCCTTGAAAATACCGGGAGTAGCAGCAGCATTAAAAGTTCCATTGCTATTTTCCCCAAGGTCGCCAACGTCTGAAACCACGCCAATGAGCTCCCCTTGCTTTCAGTTACCAGCCTCACTCTGTGCAGAACACCCTTCGGTTCTGTTAATTTGCGATTGGGTTAGATTACTGTACATCCCCACCAAGGATTGGCTGAGTGGAGTAAGTAGCTCTATCAGGGCTGTAAGTTGGCCAATAAGCTTCCGCGATTGCCCTGAATCATCCTGCCCTCTCGGATCAGGAAGTGGTGACTTATCCATTCTCGTTCCACCAAAAAAAACAATATGTCGAAAATAAGTGGATTAACTGCACAAATAAATCATAAAATCCACCAAAGTGCAGAAAATATGATGGATAACGTCCACTTTAAAAATTCAATTTATTATATCCACTCCAAAACAGAAACGGCCAAAAACACAACCAGTTAAAGCATGAACGGCTTCATAAACACCACAAGCGTCTTCGTCATTAAAATTGACTTCATCAGATGACCAGCATATTTAATTACACCATTTTATATGATTAATCTATGCTAAAACCAATGAAAGCTTGGTAATTCAACTTATATACAAACTAACTGCTGTGATCATACATGCTTACACACTGGCTGCTTTTTCAAAATGGCACTAGGGATTGCATGTGTTTGGAATATATACGTGCACACACAGCTTTGCATGCTTTTTTAAAGACATAGCGCACACACACTACAGTCTGATCTACATACCACCTCTCCTAAATGATGCATGTTATCACTCAAATATCTCATATCTGAGAATTATGAATTCTTTGGCATTCCATACCTCAGTCCTCAGTAATGATTATCAAATCATATTTCATATTAAATATGATACATTTTAACTCTTTAGATTTATTGCCAATACTCTGAGCATTACAAAAGTAAGCCCTTATTTTATCCAATGAGGATTCAGTTTTACAATTCTTTACATCAATAAAGCCTAAAGTGTTAAAATATCTTTCAGTAGTATTATGCCATCCAGAAAAGGTCTTAGTAACATTGCTTAATTTTCCTAAGTAGTGAGAACCATAATGACTTAAGTGAAATAAGTCACATGAAAACATCCTCGAGTAAATAAATAAACTCCTCCCAAGTAACAATAATATGAAGATTATAAACTGTGAACATTTGTCTAAGCCCTGTATTAAGCAAATGAGCTTTAGTGTACAGATAATCACTCCATGTTACTGTTGGGATAATTTCAGTGAATATAAGTTCTAAAGAGTTACTTTCCAGTTTTGCAATATTATTCAAAGCTGATCTTGCATGCTTAACCCATTAGTGCCAGCATGAGTAATAACAAATCCATATTTCATTTTACACATAAGTAATCTGTTAATCAAATCAACTAACTTAATACCAGAAAGTGCACAAATAGAAAACGCTCTCTGTTAATAGCACATAGACAGGTGTCAGAAAACTTTAGCATGGAGTCACCAATAACCAATTTATCAGGAGAAAAATTCAAGACAAGCATCACAGAAACCATTAGATTTAGTTAAGTTCAAAACAGGATGATTATCCAAGTAGTTAAGACTATGTCCACCCAGAGCACATATTTAACTTATGTGCTCTCTCATTAATGCTACTGTCAAGGTAGGATTCCCTGTTATTATTGCCTCCTACCTGTAAATTAGACAGGGCATCAGTCTTTTTGGTTAACAAGCAGAGTTCCCATAGAAATGGAGTTTTCAGGGACACCTAATTCACATCTTTTAAACACTTTTTCTTGCTCTAAATTGCAGCTGCCATGGTTGGAGACCCCATTATTAGCTACCACCCACGACCTATGGGATAGATCAACATTTTGTATTAACATAGAAGAATCATTTAATAGTGGTAAACCTTTAGTGATGTTACATAAAACACTATTCAAACACCTGTCAGTATTCAAACAATTAGTTATATCCAGTTCACATATCCGCTCATACAATGCTAATGTGGGATGCAATGGGGGGGTTGTAAGTACTAGCAATATGAAATACAGTCATTACCTGGTTATTTTGACCAAATAACACTGCTAAGTTTAATTTCCTTACAAATAATTTTAAGTCAATCAGTGTATTAGATAAATCTGCTCTACGAGTAGGGACAAAAGTATGCCCCTTAGCTAGTAAATCAGCCAACATTAAGTCAAAGCATAAATCAGAAAAACTGAACACTTTAAAATCCATTTTGGTGCTGTAAATAGTTTCACAAGCAAGAGAGTCACTTACTGAAGTATTACTCAACGTCCCCATTTGTTCTTGCTGTTGTAATATGTCCTGGTAGCCAATTGCCTCAAGTTGCAAGTTGGGGCTGGTTATCAAAAATTTTGGGTTTCCCCTGTTGCATAATTATCCTTATTTGCCTACTTGTTCTTTGTATTATTTGGCCTTTTTGGATATTGTGTTCTGTTACGACCTTTATTTCCTGCATTAGAACCTTCATTTCTTTGATGAAAGCCGCCGTTCTCCTGCCATTCTCACCTGCTTTTGTCACTTCCATGATCGGCTGAATTACCAATACTACCATCCCCTAATTCTGTGTGGCCAATCAATGACCCAGTTTGTGATGATGCAGGTTTTGAATAGGCAGAGCCTGTTTCGTAGGTGTGTTGTCCCTGTTTAACTTTTTCAATTTAATACTTTTCAATTTAGCTATGTGTTGGTCTATACTTGTAAAAGATCTTTCATAGTCAAACTTGTACCTATGAAAGTCTATATCTTCCTTTATTCTGTTGTCCAACATAGTTGCTTCTTCTATTAAGCCGTCTGCGAATTGCTGGTAGTATTTACATATCAACTCCAGCAATTCGTAACTGGGTCTATCAAACAGCTTAATCAGATCTTTTTGGAACTCGGACCCTTCCACCAATACTGTTGGAAACTGCCAGACTCTTAACTCCTTCAGGACTCTGCACTTCTCTGTGGGCATACTGGATTGGTTTACTGTCTGTTCATTTCCTACTAGAGTGTCTTGTCTTTATGGCCTCAGAGAATTCTGTGAGTTCACCCCCTATTTTGCCACAAGGCAGTGATGTTGGCAACCTAACACTTCTTATCGGAGTGCTTAGCCAGTGAGTAGAGGATATTGCATCGAGATTGGACTTATTTATGAAGGCTACACCAGTTCCGCATTTATCTAACCCTCCTTGTACCTCTTTGCAGAGGGTTATGCATAACCTTGGACAATGTGATACAGAGATTAACCCGAATGAGATTGGAGACCATATTTCCCACAACATAGTATTTAACATGAAACCAGAGGATCAACCTAGTTTGCAAGAACACTCTTCACCTAACAGGCACAGCTCTGCAGTAACAAGTCAGGAAACACCCTCAGGGCTTACTGGAGCTCCGATATCAAACACATGGTTAAGAGAGCCACTTTCTAATCAAACACCATCCACAAGCAGGGGAAATGGAGCAACCGGCTAGGGGGAGTACTGACATTTCCAACTTAGTGAAACAGCTTGATCAGAAACTATTTAAATATAAGAAATTACAGCTGGAGATAGCATATTTTCATGATGATTGAAAATATAACACCAATGGGGTTAAGAGTCTGGTAGTTTCCAACAGGATTGGTGGAAGGGTCCAAGTTCCAAAAAGATCCGATTAAGCTGTTTGACAGACACGGTTACGAATTGCTGGAGTTGATGTGTAAATATTACCCGCAATTTGCAGATGACTTAATAGAAGAAGCAACTATGTTGGTCAACAGAATAAAGGAAAATATAGACTTTCACAGGTACAAGTTTGACTATGAAAGATCTTCTACAAGTATAGACATACACATCGCTAAATTGAAAAGTATTAAATTGAAAAGGTTGAACAGAGACCGACACGCCTACGAAACAGGCTCTGCCTATCCGAAACCTGCATAATCACAAACTGGGTCATTGATTGGCCACATAGAATTAGGGGATGGTACTACTGGTAATTCCACCGATCACGGAAGTGATAATAGCAGGAGAGAACGGCAGGAGAATGGCAGCTTTCATCAAAGAAATGAGGGTTCTAATGCAGGAAATAAAGGTCCTAACAGAACACAATATCCAAAAGGGCTGAATAATACAAAGAACAAGTAGGCAAATAAGGATAATTATGCAACAGGGGAAACTCAAAATTTTTGCCAACCAGCCTCAACTTACAACTTGAGGCAATGGACTACCAGGACATATTACAACAGCAAGAACAAATGTGGTCGTTGAGTAATACTTCAGCAATACTCTTGCTTGTGAAACTATTTACAACACCAAAATGGATTTTAAAGTATTCAATTTTTCTGATTTATGCATTGACTTAATGTTGGTTGATTTACTAGCTAAGGGGCATACTTTTGTCCCTACTCGTAGAGTGGATTTGTCTAATACACTAATTGACTTAAAATTATTTGTAAGTAAATTAAACGTAGCAGTGTTATTTGGTCAAAATAACCAGGTAATGACTGTATTTCATATTGCTAGTACTTACAACCCCCCCCCCCCCCATTAGCATTGTATGAGCGGATATGTGAACTGGATATAACCAATTGTTTGAATACTGACAAGTGTTTGAATAGTGTTTTATGTAACATCACTAAAGCAGAAAAGCATGCATTGTCTTTACTTAAACAAGTCCCAGTTAGGGTAATGCAACCTGATAAAGGGGGCGGGCTAGTGATTATGAACAATGAAGACTATGCAACTAGAATGTTTAGGATTTTAGATAGCAATGTATATATTGACGTTTCTAGAAGTGAGCTTAATGCAGCCTATAGGATGATACGAGCATTACTTAATGACATGTTCACTGAAGGAAAAATAGATCTAATTCAACTGAGCTATTTAAATATGCCAGCACCAAAAATTCCAGTACTGTTTGGAATACCCAAAATACACAAGAGCCTGTGTGATCCACCTATGAGACTCTTAGTGGATGCTAGAAATAGCATCACATATTCTTATGCCAAATTTGTGGACCATCTATTAAAAAAGTATATTAAGGAAGAGGGACAAATTTGTAAGGACTCTTGGAGTTTTTTGGCTAGCATTAATAAATTAGAATTCAATAAGGATTTGAACTTCCTGACAGTGGATGTCAAGGACTTGTATTCTTCAATTCCCAATCTAGAGGGTGTAAAATGGGTCAGCAGTATATTACGAAGGAAAGGGGCCCCAGTGGCGAAGATTTTACTTATTGAGGAAATATTAGATATCATTCTGTCTTGTAACTTCATTACTTTTAATAATAAATTTTACCTCCAGAAAATAGGGGTGGCGATGGGCTCCCCTTGTGGAGCCAGCATAGCAAATCTCGTGTTGGCGTATTGTGAGGAAGAGTACGTAAAGAAACCAGGACAGACCCCTACCAGATCCATTTCTACACCTGCTTTTTAGATGACATTTTTCTGTTAATTGAAGGGAATGAAGCCCAAGATGATGAATTAGTAACATACTTTAACAATACCACACATTTTTTATCTTTTACCTTTAATTTTGTCCTGTTCGATTCTCAGATAAAGCGTCTTCTGTGTGGAGACATGCGTGAATGGGTGTACCTTCGTTGAAGGTTGGGCATCAGGGCTGGCAACTCGGCACGTAAAAATCTACTGCCAACCATTAGCGGACCGGAGTTCCGCTGTGGCGACCCCTAACCGGGAAAAGCCGAAAGACACAACAACAACAACAACAACCTTTAATTTTGGGAAAGACAATATAGCATATCTAAATGTGAATTTAAGTAAAGACTATTTAAAGTGTTGCTACTCAGCGACAATTTACAGGAAAGAGATGTACTCGAATACATTTCTACATTTTAATAGTTGCCACCCCCTTCACCAAAAAAGATCTGTGGTGAAGGGGCAACTAGTAAGGACCGCATGGATGGTAACTAAGGATGCTGAATTTGTTATTGAATGTGATAAATTAAAAGAAATGTTCTCTAACAGGGGTTACCCCGATTATCTACTGAACCAATTATTAAAGGAGGTCGAGGATAAAAGATTAAGGTTTTCTTATAAACCAATACTGGACAGAAAAAATATACCTGAAATCACTGTGATAGAATTAAATCATGATTCAGGAATGAATAATTTTGTCCAGTGTAGTTTGATTACATCATTTAGCTCAGATGGATATGAGATAATGAGTATTATTAATAAAAACTGGGACATTATTAGGAATGACTCAACTATAAGGTGTAAACTTCAAGGTCCACCTAGACTGATTTTTAAACGAGGCCAGAATTTGAAAAACTTACTGGAATCTAAGGATGTAGTATCCAAGTCTGGAAATAGAAATGGCATGTCTAAATGTAACATATGCCACTATTGCTCATATATGACAACTGGGACATCAGTCACCATTAGGGACAAAGAATACAAGATTAAACATAAACTAAACTGTCAGTCTAGAGCTGTGGTTTATGTGGCCCAATGCCAGCAATGTCTGGCGTTCTACATAGGGAAGACCGACAGAAAGTGTAGAGAAACAGTTTATAAACACTTATATCAAATAAGGAAGGGCAAGTTAGAGAATGCTTTGACCAGACACAAACAAGAACAGGTGGATCACACATTTACGTTTAGGGCAATAGATAGTATTATACCTGAATCCCTGTATCTGGAAGGATTAGAACTGATTTGGCAGCTTTGGACAAAAGCTTGCCAATTTCCTGGACTAAATGAAATTTATTCCATCACATCCATATTAAAACTAAAAAACTTGTTCAGGTAGTAAACTGGTGAGTAAGCACATGGGACAGATATTATTTATTATTGTATTTAATATATTAATTTTACTGTTTATTTATTTACTTACTTATTTTGTGCTTACCTGATTTTAGTAAAATTGTGTGTGTGTGTGTGTGTGTGTGTGTGTGGCAAGGGCATAACTTTATTGAACCTATTAGTTGTAAGGTATTGATTTATTATTTTACTAATGTGAATCAATTAGTGGGTGTATAGGGCTCATTCTTGGATGTATGTATTTATGGACTCATTAATATGTTCCTATATAAATATATATATAAAACCAACTGTTAACTGTTCCACAAACAAAGTAAAAACAAGATGGAATGGACGTCCAAAAAGTATTTAATGGAGATAGCAGCAACAAAGTAAAATAATAAACACAATGATGTAAAACTCTGTCCACTGGTTAACCCAGGTTTCGTCCTTATGATAAGGACTTCTTCAGAACAATGAACAAACCAACATTATCATTTATATATCCTACTAATACATCACTAATTGACTCAATTATTTAATTAATTCATTAAAACCTATAATTTCCTTTTAAAACATGATTTGATTAGTTAATAAAATTAGTTAATGAAAACCACTAAAAGGAGCCACAATATAATGTCACAATGTAATACAATACTTTACTTTCATCCATTTAATTGTTGTCCATATAGTGTTTGTATAAACTGTGTATATACTTGTACAAACTTGTTACTACTTTAATTAATTTGAAAATTCATTATTGTGATGTCAATAACACTGACACTTGTATAAAATGCATAAAATACTTTTAATACACAACCTCTGTATAAATAAATCATCTTCCTCTTTCGGCTTTTTCCCGGTTAGGGGTCGCCACAGCGGATCACCTGTCTGCTCATGATTGGCAGTGGAGTTTTACAGTGTCGAGTTGCCAGCCCGGCGCCCAACCTTCCACAGAAGGCACACACATGCACGCACTCATGCCTAGGGCCAATTTAGAGTATCCAATCCACCTACAGCATGTCTTTGGGATGTGGGAGGAAACCGGAGCACCCGGAGGAAACCCACGTGACCACAGGGAGGACATGCAAACTCCGCACAGAAGGCACCCCAGCCGAGGATCGAACCGGAGAACCTCTTGCTGTGAGGCGGCAACGCTAACCACTGCATGAACGTAATAAATTATCCTAATATATGTTTTAACTTTAGAATAGGTGCTATACTAATACTTTCATTGATGCCTGGATATTTTTGGGCATCTAAACATAATTGCCATCTTAACTCACTTATGTCAAGGTGAATGTCTAAAATTTTGCCTTATGTGTCTTTTTTGATATGCTGTATCACACAAAATTTAAAGTCATGATCAGAGTTAGCCATAAGATGTCTGGCTAAAGCATTAATGAATTTTCTGTGTATTATATCCAATGTGTGTTACCTTATTCTTTCTCTAAAATGTCTAGATGTCTTGCCCACGTAAAATACGGGGCATTTTTGACATTGTGCAATATAAACAATGTTTTGTGTGTAACAGTCAAAATGTCTTACAATGGGAATAATGTTATGGTTAACCCTAATATATTCCCTTGTTAGCATAATGAATTTACATGTGGAACATCTACCACATTTGTAGTTTCCAAACTTCCTTCCCATTGTAACTCTATTTGAGTAAACATCCTTCTGTAAAAGTTCTTTAAGGGATTGGTCTTTCCGAAATACAAACTTAGGGACTCCCCCTATTTTTGTATTTACTTGCTTGTCATGTTGTAGGAAGCCCCAATTTTTCGTGACCATCCCTATATACCATTCCACATCCTGATTATAGGTGGTTATATATATTAAATTCATATCTTTATTCATTCTACTAACATCTTGATTTCTTCTCAAAATGTTACTTGCATCAGTGCTTACATTCATCTTTATTATGGTTTGATAAAAACCTATTTCTCTTTTATGCACCACTTCTTTCTTTACATTATTACATAAATCATCAGGGTAACCCCTTCTTTAAAACATGGTTATCATAAAATCCAATTCCTGTATGAATGCATCACTGTCACTCATCATTTCTTGCTGCTCTTACCATTTGACCTTTTATTATTGCTCTTTTTTGATGGTAAGGATGCCATTGTCATCTGGACAATATATTTATTATATGGGATGGTAGTTTAGAGCGACCTGAAATTTTTATCAGGTATATAAACAACACTGTAGAATTTTTAAAATTTACTTATCAATTCAGTAAGGAAACAATAACCTATTTAGATTTAAAATTAACTATAGATAAGATAAATAAATGCACAAAATCAGACATATACAGAAAAAGTACATTTTCCAATTCCTATCTGGATTTTAATAGCTGGCATCTTTACCATCAAAAAAGAGCAATAATAAAAGGTCAAATGGTAAGAGCAGCAAGAATGGTGAGTGACAGTGATGCATTCATACAGGAATTGGATTTTATGATAACCATGTTTTAAAGAAGGGGTTACCCTGATGATTTATGTAATAATGTAAAGAAAGAAGTGATGCATAAAAGAGAAATAGGTTTTTATCAAGCCATAATAAAGATGAATGTAAGCACTGATGCAAGTAACATTTTGAGAAGAAATCAAGATGTTAGTAGAATGAATAAAGATATGAATTTAATATATATAACCACCTATAATCAGGATGTGGAATAGGGATGGTCACGAAAAATTGGAGCTTCCTACAACATGACAAGCAAGTAAATACAAAAATAGGGGGAGTCCCTAAGTTTGTATTTCGGAAAGACCAATCCCTTAAAGAACTTTTACAGAAGGATGTTTACTCAAATAGAGTTACAATGGGAAAGAAGTTTGGAAACTACAAATGTGGTAGATGTTCCACATGTAAATTCATTATGCTAACAGGGGAATATATTAGGGTTAACCATAACATTATTCCCATTGTAGGACATTTTGACTGTTGCACACAAAACGTTGTTTATATTGCACAATGTCAAAAATGCCCCCTGTTTTACATGGGCAAGACATCTAGACATTTTAGAGAAAGAATAAGGGAACATACATTGGATATAAAACACAGTAAAGTCACTAATGCTTTAGCCAGACATTTAATGGCTAACTTTGATCATGACTTTAAATTTTGTGTGATACAGCATATCAGAAAAGACACACAAAGCAAAATTTTAGACATTCACCTTGACATAAGTGAGTTAAGATGGCAATTACGTTTAGATGCCCAAAAATATCCAGGCATCAATGAAAGTATTAGTATAGCACCTATTCTAAAGTTAAAACATATATTAGAATCATTTATTACGTTCATTTATTTATACAGAGGTTAAGTATTAAAAGTATTTTATGCATTTTATACAAGTGTCAGGGTTATTGACATCACATTAATGAATTTTCAAATTAATTAAAGTAGTAATAAGTTTGTACAAGTATATACACAGTTTATACAAACACTATATGGACAACAATTAAATGGAGGAAAGTAGAGTATTGTATTACATTGTGACATTATATTATGGCTCCTTTTAGAGGTTTTTATTAACTAATTTTATTAACTAATCAAATCATGTTTTAAAAGGAAGTTATAGGTTTTAATAAATTAATTAAATAATTGAGTCAATTAGTGATGTATTAATAGGATATATAAATGAAATGTTGGTTTGTTCATTGTTCTGAAGAAGTGCTTATCATAAGGACGAAACCTAGGTTAACTAGTGGACAGAGTTTTATATCATTGTGTTTATTGTTTTACTTGGTTGCTGCTATCTACATTAAATACTTTTTGGACGTCCATTCCACCTTGTTTTTTACTTCATATATATAAAACCACTTGCACAGTTAATACATTTTTAATGTAAATTATCTGTACTGGTATGCACAGGGGGTTTTATATACATATACACATGAATGAATGAATATATATATATATATATATATATATATATATATATATATATATATATATATATATTAACAGTATGGAATGTTTTTAAAAAATAGTCATTTTATAGGATATATAACATATACATATATATTTATTTACATATATATTATATATATTTATTTAATAGTAAGAACCTTTTTTAAAAAACAGATTATTGCAATAAGATTACATTAATGTGACGGTAGTGGCTCATTTTCATGTTTATTATTTATTATACGTATATGTTAACTTGTAATTTAAGAGATGTTCAGCCAGGTTATGGAAAAGAGGTTTTTAACTAGTTAATTTGTAATTAGGTAGCCTTCATTCATTGGTTGCTGGGACTAACAACCAGAATGCTGAGTGTATATATATGTTTTTACTTGTTCAATGTTTTTACCTGAAGAAGCCCCGCAATTGGTGAGACGAAAAGCGCTTTGTGTATTTCAGAATGAGTTTTATTGTTTTTAAAAAAGTTTACATTAAAGAACGTGTTTATTGACACTGTTGGTGTGGGTTCTACACTCCTCTGTGGCCGTACTGGATTGAACATCCAACCATTCACATTCAGTGTCCATGTCACAAAAAATCAGAAATGGCTGAATTATTTTCCTGTTTAGCATATATTTCAACCACTTTATTTGCAATGTCTTCAACAACATTCCTCCTTTTATTCACATCTTCAACATTTATTTTATCATCATTAATGTAAAAATGTTCAACAACACCACATACATAACATTTTCCTGAGAACTGCCCAATAATGCCAGCATAATTCTTTTTATGCTCATTTCTGACATCTAACTCTTAAAGTGTATCAGTTCTGACCACATCCAAATCCTACACCAAAAAATTACTCCATGGTAAAAAAAGTACTTTCTTATTAAACTCAAGTCATACATATAGACATGACTAACATAATATCAAAAGAAACATCAAACAACTCCTCCTTACTGATCTGAGTAATTGATTGACAATCACTTGTTACAATTCTTAAATGCTTCAAAATGGTCCTGAAAAATATAGCACGATCTTGTGGTTCTCCAAGCCTGCACTAAAAATACAAAAGACTGCATTTGGGTAAAGGCAGTGTTTTCATCTCCATCTGAACCACTGATTTCACATGCAAACACCTGTTTGCTGTGTCACTTCCTCCCTCCACTGCACAGTTTCTGTTGCTGTTTCTTCATCATGATGAATTTATTATGCTTTCACTTTAGTTTATGCCTCTCTTCTCAAGGTCTGCATGTTTTCAGCCTCTAACACTATACCCTCAGCTGCTGGCTTAGTCTCCCCCCAGTGAGTCTCTTCATCACCCCAGCCTACAAGTTGTTGATAGGGCTCTGAAATTACATTGGTTCTATTATCACCCCAAGAACCTTCATATTTTGGCAATCTGTGCCCTACTAAAGCAGTTAGAAGCAGGAGCAACGCTAGACAGGAATGCACAAGGGCACATGCCCCCCCCCCACCCTTGAAGACGTGTGCCTCCCTGAGTGCTTCAGCCTCTGAAATGTCTTTTCTTTTTAAAGGTCACTGATCCAGCTGAAGAAAGCATGCAAGTACAGTTGACTCTATTCACAAGCATAGTCTTACATCAGGGTGCAGGTCTTTTAAAAGACAGCAGAGAACAAAGAATTGGGATAAACAGAGCCAGTAGCAAGAGATTGCTGTTCTGCTGCAATGGTGTGTGTGTGTGTGTGTGTGTGTGTGTGTGTGTGTGTGTGTGTGTGTGTGTGTGTGTGTGTGTGTATGTGTGAAATGCCCCAGAGTTATTTTCTAGCAAGACATTAGTGTTACATTTTAGCTATAAGTTAGTTGCTGGTTAGGTGACTTGACTAGAGTCACACAGTAGACAAATGGAAGTAGAAAAAAATCAAACACTGTAGTCTTCACCACATGAGGCAACTCATTAAGCACTTGGAGCCTTAATCCTCCACACCAACTGCCAGACCTTAACTTTTTTTTTTGAGGGGGGATCAGTCATTACAGTTTTGTTTATGTTCAGAAAATGCATGTCCACGCAACATCTTTTCTTATTCTGTTAAACGTTTAAGTTAATTAGAGTCGTCTGGCACTTAAGGCTCTAAACTGTTAATGAACTGCTTCCTGTAGTGAAAACTACAGTGTCTGAATCCTTTCACCTCCACCTGCCTTTAGTGTGACTGAGTAGGTCACTCAGACAGTACTCCTGGTTCACCCCTGAAAAGGGACACTTTTTTTACAGTAGGTTTAACTGGTTACAAAATAGAAAAAAATAGTATTTAAAATGTCTGTTTTGGGACTTTTGTTCCCCTCTCAAAAAACAAATCTTTTTTGTTCAGAATTCTTGAGCAAAGACATTGCCCCCTTTCAGCATGTACCTCACAAAGCACATGCAGCAGCTGGAGAGACCATAGATGTTCCTCATCAGGAGAATCTATGGTAGGGTTACCCCCACTTTGCGAGGGACAGTCCCTCTTTGGGCAGTTGTGTCCTGATAAAAATTTAAAAAATGGCAAATGTCCTGAGATTGAAGGACAAAATTATTTCCTATATTTTATGTAATAGTTGCATAAAACAGTCATTCTGTATCTAAAATACCAAAATGTTATAAGAAACAGAATAAGCAACTACAATGCTACAAGAATAAACTTTTATTTAGGCAAAAAAGTTAAGTTCTATCCTTTGTACTAACCGTGGGTATGTGTCGGCTTGTAATATCTGATGTTTGTACTGAAAATGTCCCACTTTGGCCATTTGAAAAGGTGGCAACCCTAATCTACGGCCTCAAACATCTACCCTACACAGACAGGCTAAAGGCCCTGTCCCTCTACTCAGTCTCCTAAGGACTCCTCAGAGGTGACCTCTGTCTGGCATACAAAGCAATCTCAGACTCCGCCTTGATGGGACTGCTGCATATCCACAAGTCAAACTCCAGTCATGTAACCTGCATGAGTGACCTCAACCTGATCGGTGACATCAATAGGACTTGTTGGTAGGACAGATTTGTGTCCCAGAGACTTCCCCCTTTTGTGGAATAAACTCCCTCTCCATGTCAAGCAGAGTACCTCATTAA
Source organism: Protopterus annectens (assembly GCF_019279795.1). NCBI lineage: Eukaryota > Metazoa > Chordata > Ceratodontiformes > Protopteridae > Protopterus > Protopterus annectens. The sequence goes on from NC_056725.1 coordinate 1,624,446,114, forward strand.
CCTTTTTTAAGCACAACCTGGATAACTGGATGAGGAACAGAAAACACACCCCTGGGATTCCACCTGTGTTCCTGCTGGGCAGTGGCATCGGCTGCTGACTTGCTGGAACATAGGCTAAATTCTTGGCTAGGCTTGTAAGGGCCTCAGGGCCAGTAGCCTAGTAACTTCCTGTGATCCTATTTAGTCTGTTCCTTGTAAAATGTGTGGCTTTCCTGCAATTCATTGTGGATTATAGTCAATAAATAATGTCAGACATGTGAGTTTCTGATTCTGAGTCCTTCAGAAAATGTTTGCTAATGTAACTTTCTAAGAACACAAGAGAAAGATTTCATATCTTTTCTGATTGTTGGGTCTTTGTCTCTGGTTCTCAATCTAAGAGGTTGAGAGGGCACGCAGGGTGCAATCAGATGTATTGTATGATTCTTCCAATAGTGAGCTGAAATTCACTTCACAATCATTATTTACGTATTTGTTCATTCATTTTATTGCAAACAAATATCTGAATGCAAACAGTTGTACAAGGGACTGTAATTAGTGGTCACGTGTGTGTGTGTGTGTGTGTGTGTGTGTGTGTGTGTGTGTGTGTGTGTGTGTGTGTGTGTGTGTGTGTGTGTGTGTATGTGTGTGTGTCTGCATGTGTGTGTCCTGCATCCCACAGTAGTTATTGTGTAATTAATAATTATGTTGCAAAGGAAGGAATCAATTGTAGCAAACAGGGGCTTCAACATATGAGCCACTTTCTTTGGGTACCCTCCTTCATTTCTTTGTTTGTTGACTGTGTACTTATTTGGCTGTAAATAAACTGCACAGCATGAAGTGCCTGAGTTTAATGTTAAAGTATTAACTATGGGTGCATTTTTAATTTAATTTGTATTTTGCATGCACAAAGGTGTGAAATGCAATGTGTTGTGCTACAACATTTTGCCTGGCACTTACTGCAGATGACTTAAGGCTATGAGCTGCTTCCTACAGTGGAACTTTTGATTCCCTCAACCTTTGTCTGAGTAGTGTGTGTCTGACAAAGTCATTTCACTACACAGTGTTCCCAGGCTGTTAGCAAATTCATTATACATTTGTCTTTTGAATTTCTGCACCCCTCAGATAGCCTCTCATTAGTGTTTTACTATATTCTAGTTGGCTTTCACTCCTTACATGTCCGTTGTAGTCTAATGTATTGCCAAATGCATTTTCTATAAAATGTGAGTTTCAAGGAAAAAAGGTTGCTGTTGCTTTTGTCACCTGTTTTTAATGTGAGAGTGTTTTGTTTTGTTCATCAAATGGCTGTCAGTGATTCTGCTGTAAAATTAAAAGAAATTAAATTAAATCTAAATTTCTGTGATCATTGTAAAAGTAAAGAAGAAAATAATATGCACACTGACAGATTTCAACTCTGATTGGTGATTATTGGGGGGAGACAGTCAGGTAATGGGATACTGATATGACTATGGGGGGTGGAGTCTGATCCATTACAATACCCAGGGGACTACTTGATCAGATTTTTGGCCCTGCTCTTATTGTTCAGAAGCAGTACATAAGTATCATCCTCATACACATGCTTTATCTTTTTGTTTTTTTATCTTTTAAACCACATAAAAGGGCAATTCACAAGTAATGACTGGTTAAATGACTTGCTGAAAGTCACACAGTAGGCAAACAAAGGTAGAAAGAATCAACTATGTGTCTTAACCTTCTGCACTAACTGTTAGACCTTCACTCATGCCTTCATTTTCTGATAAATCACAGAAAGTTAAAAATCACTAAGGTTTATAGTCAATCAGTAATGCCAGTTATTAGAGTTTCATAGTTTTTGTTGTTTGAATGTTTACAAAACACATGCTGATGCAAATCCTGTTGTTCTATTATCGTTTTAAGTGAAGCAGAGTAATCTGCCTCTTATCTGTCTCCAATTTTGTGAAGCATCACTGATTTTGCTTCATATTTATGCTCTGTCCCTCAACAACTTTTTTTCTGGTAAATCACTGAGGATTACTGTCAGTTAATGCCAGTCATTGCCATTTCATAGTTATTATCCAGAGAATGCACGTCCATTCAACACTTATGTTAACATTTTATGTAATTTTGGTTGCCTGACACTTGCTTTATCAAACTACTTCCTGTAGTCAAAGGTATAGGGCTTGAATCATTTCACCTCCATTTGCCTACTTTGTGACTTTGAGAAAGTCACTTTACCAGACAGTGCTCACAGGTCACCCATGTAAAGGGGCACTTTGTCCATTGGGTTTACTTGATTAACAGATATATAAAATTATATTTAAAATTTGTTCCTCTTTTCCTCTATTGTTTTTGCCTTCATCCAGAATTCATATACAATGCAACTGGGTGGTATTTTGGTCTGTTCCTTGTAAAATTTTTGGCTTCTGGAAAATTGTTATAGATTTTGGTTACTAAATAGTAACAGGCATATGAGTTTCAGATTTTGCATCCTTCAGAAAATGCCTCATAATGCAAAGGTTGTTATTTTATCCACTTTCTAATTATGTAAGATAAATATTTAAAACATATTCTTGATTTTGTGTCCTTGTTTCTTATTCTTGAGCTAAGGAGTTGAGAGAGCAGAAAAAAATTACACTGTAAGATTCTGACATCAATGAGCTAAGATACATTTCTGGGCCAATATTTATGAATTTATACATTTACTTGATCTTAAGCAAATATCCAAAATGTACAGTGATATAAGGGGCTGTTATTGATAGATATGCGTGTGTGTGTGTGTGTGTGTGTGTGTGTGTGTGTGTGTGTGTGTGTGTGTGTGTGTGTGTGTGTGTGTGAGAGATGGCCAGAGATCAAAGTATTAGCAATGTAGTGGGTAGAACTTTGCCACTGTTGTTAGTCACTGAGAATTTTTAACTAGACTTGCTAAGAGAGACTATGTGAATAAATTTCTTTTTGGGGCTGGATCTTTTGCAACTTACCCTCAAGTATCTACTGTTTGAAGAGTTGAGTGTGTGGTAAAACATACTGCTGTGTAACTTTCTTGCCTTATTCCTGGTGTAAAAGGAAATGTTAATATTGTAACCAAGTGACTGTTGTGGCAAGCTGAGAGAGACCGGGGATATCAAAGAACATTTTATAACAATAAAATCTACAATTTAACCATGGAGTGAGCTTCCTTCTAGTTGTTACTAAATGTGTCATGTTTTACCCATCTATTCTACATTGTGCAAGATACTGTAGTTCATAGGTAAATAGGTTAATAAGTAGGTACTAGGCTATCTGCCTGAGGGCATTTATAAGCCTAGCCAGAGTGTGTCGGCTTTTGCCGCCCCATGATTAATTAATGGAGCCTCTGTCAAGCAGAGCCATGAAGTGATCCCAGGAGTGTATTTTCTGTTACCCAACTACTCGTCAAGGTAATTTCTCTGGATTTTATTTCTCTATTGCATTTTACATTGTATTATGCTGTTCTGTCTTATGTCTTCTGTATGGAACTTTTCTCCCTGGGCCTCCGCTGAAAATGGACATATATCCAGTCGCACCTTCCCGGTCAACAAATGTAAAATAAATAAGTTCCTTTTCATACCTTATACCTCCTTACTCACCCTTTTCATTCACTACCTAACTTTATCTAGATGTGTAATAACTTATTTTTCCCTAAGTTCATATTGTAATTACTGTATGCATTATAGTAGTTTACCTTTAAATTCAAAAAAGTGTGTAAAATGTATCCATTAATTAAATGATTGTTACATAAGTTGTATTTGCTTTAAATAATGTTGTCACACTATGTCCAATCTGGTATAATTATGTAAACTGTAGATGTTCTATTTTATTTTTGAGGCTTTTAAAATAGTTTTCAAAATGTGTTTGAAATACTGTGGAACTTCTCCCTGGGCCTCTAATAAAAATGGACACCTACCCAGTTAGACTTTCCCTGTAGTCAGACGTCAGTAAACGCATACATCAAGCTTGACATTGTCCTTACAAGTATTTAATTTGCCTACACCCTACTAATATAATGTTATGTAATGTAACATAATATAATATGCCATCTGTGATTAGAACACCTGCCCAAATGAAAACCAAGTAAAAATTACAGCCAGATAAGGAAATCTGTGGAAATAACTTGCCACCCACACCACAACAAAAATCAGACTGAAAAACTATGAAAGGAATATTACTGGTCATTAACTATGTCATACTGCTCAACTATCCCTGGTTTTGCCTCATGCTATTACCCTCCTCCTTATAAAATGTTTTCATTTTCTAGTAAATCACTGAAGATAAAAATCAGTCTGTGATGTCAGACAGAGTTTCATACTTCAGTCCGTGATGTCAGACGTTAGAGTTTCATACTTCAGTCCGTGATGTCAGACGTTAGAGTTTCATACTTTAGTCTTTAGGAAATCCATGTTGTTGCAAATCTGATTATTCTACTAATGCGAATTAGGGTGATATTTAAATGTTATCCCTGATTTCTTCCTACAACATATACTCCAACTTCAAGATCTGGCATAAATAATGAAAGAGAATTTAAATAATCTCTGTAGCATTCTTCAGTAGGCTTGTAGGCATGTACCACAATGTCTCACTGGAGTCATTTTTTTGTGTGAAGCGGACTTTTGTTTCAATTGAGCCAGGTGAAAAACCTATACAGTATTTGAGCAATAAAACATGACCATAATCACTGCCACATACAGCACCAGGAGGTGAAGTGACAAGTCTGGTTTCTTAGGTTGGTACTAGTCAATTGGCCCAAGGGCCTATACAAGCCTAGCCATAAAAATTCCATGGATATTTCTTCCCACAATATTTACTTCCCTTGATCCCTGTTTAGCAAGGTGACTGATGTATAGGTTCATAGGTTAAATAAACAGCCTCTGCAAGGCTCAAACTCAAGACCCTGCACACCACAGCCAAAGTAATTTACCACTAAACCATGTCAGATATAAACAGCCTTTGCAGGTCTTTAATCCAGGACCCTGTACACTAGTCACAGTAGTTAACCACTAAGCCATCACAGCTAATTTTAAACATTAATGTCACTATCTACAAAAGGAAAACACAATATTGTATAAAAAATACCTATCGAATAAGATACGCTAAAACCTTCAACAATGACCACATCTTCTCAGTTGAGCTAAAATCCTGCAAAGCAAAAAGAGCATGGTAAACCTCCTAGACTACCAGACTCCCCAGCAATCAGTGAAAAACATTTTGAAGATGGAAGGTTGACTATGGCTTAGTTTCTTTAATTCTTTTGCTTGTTGGCGTACCACCCAACTGTCCAGATTTTTGCCTCATATTTTTGGTCTATTACTCATAATGTATGTGGTTTTCTGGCAAATCACTGGGTTGATCTGAGAACTGAATTCACTATATAATGACATACATTTGAGTTTCAGACTTCAGCTCCTTCAGAAAATGTATGTTACCACAAACCCTGTTGTTCTAGCAATTTTCTAAGTTAATAAGAGCAATATTTAAAATCTGTCCCTATTTTTGGGCCTTTGTCCCCCCATTTTGGCAGGCTTTGTCCAGATTTCTTACACTAACAGGTTGAGAGATATGCTTGTTGATGTTACTGATGGTATGATATTTATGACGTTACAAGTCTGCTCTTACCTGTATTGTTTGATTGGTTGATGCTGAGGGAAGTCGATTGTGTTTTTTTTTTGGGGGGGGGGGTTGCTTGACTTGCCCATCTAGGGCCTTGGACTTTTGCAACATGAGTTATTTCTTCTGAGAGCCTCTAATGGTTGGCATATTGGGTATGTAGTAAAACAAGTATAAAGTAACATCTTAGCCATGCTGTGAACGCCCTACACCTTATAACAGGTATTATAATGTCCATATTTTGAAGATAGAAAGCTGATTATGACCTCAATTTTTTTAATTATTTTGCTTGTTGACAATATTATTGTTATGATAATGTCAAACAATACTAAACTGTCTGAAAGTGAAGAAGCCTCTGCTTAAGAATGTAAGAATATGTAGTTTTAATAATCTCAGTCATTATAACTACAAATTCTTCAGGTTTTCTGTCGAGACATGTTCATAGACAGTTATAATAGCATTCAAAGAATCATAAATTCATTTAAAATCCCACACATCCAAAAATGCATTCAAATTCTGGAATAGTTTATTGTGACTACACATTCCCTTTTCCGTGCTACCCACACCTCTCAACTCTCCCTGTTTTTGCAGCCTGTCCCTAATTTTGCTTCAAATGTTTGTCCTGTACCTCACAACATTTTTCGCTTTCTGGTAAATCACTCATGATTCTAGACAGTCAGTAATGCTAGTTATTAGAGTTGTATATATTTCATTGTTGAAAAAATGTATATTGAAGCCAAACTTGTTATATTATCTTTTTTAAGTGAATTAAAGTGCAATTTGAAAATTGTTCCTGATTTTACTCCTTGCATTAATGTTGGTTTTATCCAGAATTCTTGACCAAAAAAAAAGTTGAGAGGTGTGGTATTAACACATAATAAATCAGATCTATAATTATTTCTATTTGTGCTATTTTAATAACCAGAAATAGAGAACTAAGCAGTTCATGTTGCTGCTTTCACTTGGCACAAATTTTATCTTTCTTAGTGCTGTTTTCCTTGGTGGAAGCTGTTCTAAGATTTGGGCTAATTATATTTTTTTCTGTTTCTACTTAGCACAAATGTCTTTGTGAATGACATCTTCCACCTGTGTTATACTGCTAGCTATACCTTATGACTTATTACACTGCAGTGCACCAATACTGTATACAAACTGTAATTGTTGAGTATGACAAATTAGTAGGGTTTTTTTGTGACGCTTGCCAGGATTTCCAAGATAATAGCATTCATTATTTTTAATAGGGAAATGGTCTTTTACTTTTAACAGTTGGTTATGTGTGAGTTGTTACCACGTATCATGCATTCTATATTTTATTGGTATGTTTTGGTGTTTTTTTTTTCACATATCCTACATGCTCCATCGGCTGACTAGTATACCCCTATACATGCTCTGGCAAGAAAAGGAACCTGGAGCCACCGCTGTTTACAACTACAGCATTTCCCAATGTGGTGCGATTCCGACCATCTCTCACAATCTGCAAGCGTCAGATGTTGAACTCAGAATGAACTCCCTTTACCCTGAGTAATCAAAAAGAGTAGGGGTACTTTATTTACACTACTTATCTACTCATATACAATTATTTACACTCTTTCATTTATGTATAATTTAAAATGTTTAAAACTGAATAATAATAATTCAACACAAAATCCAATCTATTCTTAATCCCACATTTTTTTTCACAGCCAAGACTTAATATTTCAGTATACTTGATCTCCAATTATTATGCAAATGTTCCTCACATCTTTTTATATATATATATATATATATATATATATATATATATATATATATGTTATACACATTATAACTCAGTTCTGTCATACATTTTATTTCTTCATTTATCATATACTCTCCATAAAGTATTGTATTCAAATCAAATGTATTGCTTCATCTTGCCACAACTTATCTGCTCTGTTCCAAAAATGTTTTTGTTTTTACCCATGTTATAAAAATGGGTGTTTTTAAACAGTTTGTATTTTGTAACTTTGAAGGCATGTTTTGACAAGTATCTAGTCACTTTTTAAATTCCTACGGTGTGGATTTTATGAAATTCTAGTGGAAATCGGGAGCCTTAATGCACATTTGTATAATTAATAATTGTTTTTGGTCTCAAAGCGTAATATTTAAAATTCTGAAGAAAATATTAAACTAATTAAAATGAAAGTAAAAAAAAAAAAAAACAGGAAATGCAAATATACAAACTACAGGCCAAAACAATTGCTCACAAGGCAATCTTTTCTCTCTTTTCTTTCAAGAAATCCTTGATATGTTTCATTACCATAAATGAAAATGCTAGTTCTGAGGTCCTGCTATGGTTCAGAAGCAGTAAACCTTCTGCCCTCAAAGAAAGAAAATTAGAACATGAAGATTAGACATGGTTTACTTTCTGCCTCAACTAGAATGTTTAAAATTCCACAAAAAATAATTTGATTAAAATTACACTACACAAGTAAAAAAGAAGGTTCTGGCAGCTTGAACTTATAATCTATTTAGGATGTACTTACTGCATGCATAAATTCTTATCTTACTCTTTCATATTTTTTATCTAGACAGACAGACACACGCACACATACATGCAAACACACATACATGCACACACACACACACACACACACACACACACACACACACACACACACACACACACACACACACACCTCGATCTCGAGTTCAAACAAATTGTAGAAAAGGTATGAATACTATAAATATATTTTATTCTAGACAAGAAATTGTATGATTGATATAAAGAGTAACTCTGTCTTTTCCACATTTATCTAATACATGGTATCTGTGTCAAAATATAATTAAGTTGTCTTTTTTTCTTTCTTTCCAGATGACTCATTCATATTCTACTATCATTGCACTCACTCCTCATAAGAGATTCTGACTGGGCCTCCAGAGCAAGCTTACAAAGCCCCCAAACCAATATTAAACTGGGCCATTGGCCAGATGAAGGTCCCGCTATCCATTTGTTCACTGCTAAGCTTACAAGCTTACAAATTCAGAGCAGAGGTTGGGTCTCTTCCCTCCTTGGGGTGAGAGTCAAATGGTCAGATCGGTTGACAGATTGTCCATTCATTCCTCAGCTTTAGCTTACCAGTCGTATCCCTTACTGAGAGGAAGGGTAAGACAGTAGACAGAGGGCCAGCCAATAAGTCCAATGGACCTCCCCTGGAGATTCTAATCCCCACAGCAGTGCTCTAGAGCTCCATGCATGCTGCCTGACCTCAGGAATGTGTGCCTTCATGCTCAAGTGAGAACATACACATACATACACACATGCACACAAAACACACACACACACACACACACACACACACACTCTGGGCTTGCAAACTGTGTAGCACCACAGGGCAGCATGCTTATGTTCTGTAGGTGCAACACCTAGTGCTCCCCCAAGTGTTACCCAAACAATGAGCAACAGCTGTCTCCCTCCATCCCTCCCTCCCTGCAGGATGAGCAAAGTGACAATGATAGCTCACTCCCATCCTTCCCAGCCCATCTCTTCCAGCACCTGCACTGCTCCTTTTGGACAGGTCATTTGGGTTGTAGTCACAACTTCATTGCTCTGCATTACAAGCCAGGTCAAACAACATGATTAAAGTTTCATTCATAGCCTATGTTGTTGTTATACACTTAAAGACCTTATATTGCATGGGAAACATTTTTCAAGTGTCCAGTGCTCTTGACATTTTATTTTTGACATTCTATTAAAAGCTGTAGCTCCCTCATAACAGTCTACAAATAAAGTGTGTGTGTGTGTGTGTGTGTGTGTGTGTGTGTGTGTGTGTGTGTGTGTGTGTGTGTGTGTGTGTGTGTAAAATAACATAAATTCCCGTCTTTTAGTTAAGCAGTTTTTTTAGATAATTTTGATATAACAGTGTAATCAAAACATCATCATTAATTTGCATCAGTATAAACTTACATACCTTTCAGGTTAATTTCAAATGACACCCAAGTCCATCCTTGAAAGGACCAAAAGTGTGCAGTCAAAGTAGATGTGTACGTGTAATTTAGTAATGTTAAAATAAATTAAGACAGTTTGTACAATCTAACTGTATGAAGAGCTCAGTATCTGTATATACTCATACGAACTAGGTAGCTGTATAGTGTGTACTCTACAAGACAACATGGCTTCACAGAACCTCCAACACCATCTCGATTCTCTACATCACTAGTATATGTTAACAGCCCATAATACAGAAAACCCAAGACATATATACTTGTACTGCCACCTATTCCTCAGATGTAGCCATAGCTACAGAACATGACAGGAAAAACACAAAAATGACAATGAAATGACCCCACCTGATTTCAGTATAATTAGGCTTTACAGCACAAAAAATGGACAGGCAGAACTGCCATCATCTATAAGAATTCCCTAAACATAATCATATATGCACAAGAAACGCCACAATTTAATAATGCAGAACTACTTATATCATACCTCAAAATCAATAATAGAAAAATGATTTATTTAGCAGCCATATATATCCCATTAGGTAAAAACATTACCCCTGTGGAAAATATTCTATAATGGATGAAATAATAATACTAGGAGATCTAAATATCCAGACTGGCAGCTTATTAATAGCAACACCCATCTGATTCCACAAATCTATATGGTTTTACAGTTAATTACATTAGTTACTAGAGTCCATAAAAGCACTGGTAGGCAATCATTCTTAGACCAGATTCTTACTAACAGACCCAACAAAATTAGGACAGATAGTAGCCTTCCAGACAGCCTAAGTGACCACATACTTACTTACAAGAAAAACATATAATTTGCAACCAAGTTTGCAACTCAAAAAACTTTAACAAAGGCACTTTTATCAAAACTGTAACAGAATATAACTGGAAAATACTAAAATTTATGCCCTTAAACTTGTTGTCACATACTTCAATGAGATATTCCTAAAAATTCTTAATAACCTTGCCTCACTTCATAGCAAAAGCATCAAGTCCAATCTGGCACCATGGCTGATAAAAGAAACTAAGAAATTAATGCTACAGTGTGATGAAGTCTGGAAAGAATAGCACAAAAATAGTACACAAAATACATTCTAACTTTTCAGGCACTTAAGGAATAGGACAAAATCCCAAATAAAACATGATAAGCAAACCTATTATAGCAGCCAACAAAATAAAACATCCAAACAATCAAAAATCCTTCTGAACATCCAAAAACTTTTACATCCAAGCCAAACTACCACGTCGACATCCAACAATGCTACTGATTCAGTTCCCACACAGTTTAACACCTATTTTAAACAGACAATAATGTCCCTTGCAAACAAACCCTCCACTACCCTCTCAATACCTGCAGCCTCTGGTAAATATCTTCAGGTATTTGACTTCAGCCCAGTACCTACCTCCACCATTAAAAAACTCCTGCATAAACTAAAACCAACCACTCTAGCTACTGTTTGCATATACAATTGCTTTTATGGTCTCTATGTTGATAAATAGATCTAGATCCAAAAACATGTTCCTTCCATCTGGAAGAATTCCTTATTTTACCTTTGCAGAAAGTTGATATATCTACTGAGTTTAATAACTACAGGCCGATAGCAATCCTCTCCACCTATCAAAATGCTTGCAAAATGCATTCAGTCTCAGGTTCTACATCACCTAAATTCAAATAATCTGCTCTCAGAGATACTGCACTGTCTCAGACCCTACCACAGCACAATCTCTGCCCTCATTCACTTCACCAACACTATAAACAAGCATAGGAACACTGGTAAGCTATTGTCAGCCATGTTCTTAAACTTACATAAAGCTTTTGAGACTGTATCCAAAAGGCAACAAGCAGTCAAAGGAAAACATGACCTGTCCTCCTTTGACAAGCTTTACAGTGTCATTGACTAAGCAACTATAGTACAATATGCAAATGATTCAACTTTATTAAAATCCAACAAATCACTCAAAAATCTTTCTCTTCAATCAAAACCTGTCTGAAAAATTCAAACCTGCTCCTCAATCCCAGTAAAACAAACTGATACCCTTCACCTCAAAACATTAGTTCAATCAAAAAGAATCTTTCTTTGTTACATCTGCAAATAATGCTAAAGTTGAGGAAGTACCACATACTAAATTACTGGCCATTGTAATAGATGACAGTCTTAAATTTGATCAACATACTTATCACTGCTAAGTCTTAGGACTGCTAACCTGGATAGAGCTTAACAAATACCTAACATACTCTCAGCTAGCAATGGCATATACATTGATATATTATCCTAAAAATACCCAGTATTAAAAAATATACTATTGTCCTACATTCCACAAGACCTTTGTTCTGGTGATAAATTTCTACTAAGCACTAGTAAAGCAAATACTTCATTAAGGAACTCATTATTACATCTCCAAACTCTGGAATACCATCCCTACACAAGTAAAATGATTAACAAACTCTGAAGTTATAAAGCCCAGTCAAACAATACATTACCCAACCTTGGTCATGCTCATGTTCATCACCAGGTGAAAGCACAAATATCTTATTACCTATCACTTTTCCCTCCTGTACTCACTACACCCCTATCAACTTACCGTCCTGCACTTGAATCAATACATCCCTTTTCACCCCCCAGCACTACTTCTCATCTTTTTCTTACTTAAGCACTCAGACACTACTTCTGCCATCCACCTCTCTACTCCCTTCATACATTCCCTATATACCTAAGTTATAAACCTTCCAGATACACCAATTTGGAATAAGTAGCCTGGATAGAACTAACCCTATACCTGCTCTCTCACTCAAATGTTGTTATCATTATCCTCCTGTACAACACTAATATATCTCCTCCTACATAATTTTATAATTCACATCTCATCTATACTCTTCATTGTATCTTTTAAACTCTTTACAAACATTTTTTGTACCAGAATGTAAAAACACTAAACATCTTTACAACAATGTTTTCCCTTCTACAGTATAAATCAATTTACTTCCTGCAAGATTTTAGAGCTACCAGAACTGTACCAATTATACATGTTGATGTTAATATTTTACTGTATATATCTCTCTGCTAATCATTATATTAGTTTTTCAAAGAAAAGTAACTGCTTTTTTTTTTTTTTTTTTTTTTTTTTTAAGAATTGTCCTGAAATTCACTTGTTAATATAAACGGACTGTGATGAGCTTTTCTCCCCAGGCCTCCACTGAAAATATACTCTGCCCAGTTGGACTTCCTGGTCAACAAAGACAAATAAATATCTCAAAATATATACTAGTAAGAGTGTCATGGACATTCCCTATGTGTTTCTTCCCAAGTAAATCATATATGTTTATATGTTTTTAAAACTACACACAAAAATGTAAAAGTCTGCTACTTTGAGTTCCTTTCATTAGGACCAGCTCGGCATGTCATGATAAAGATATAAAACCATGTGAAAAACATTTTGTATATGACTCTAGATATTGCCTAATTTAATATAAACAGATTACACTCACCAATAAAAAAAAGATCTTATTTGTATATTTAAAAAATAAACATCCAAAAATACACCCAAGAAACACATCTGTTTGATAAAGAACATTTAAAACTAACTAAATCAGGTTATAAGCAAGTAGCTTCTTATCCAAAGGAAAACTAGCAGAAACTACAAAACTACTTAAATTGTAACCAGCTATGCCAAGAGCAAGTCAAACATATTCTAGCAATCTGAGTATTCTAACCATTATAATGTTTAACATGTAAAATGTTATCCTTGCTTATATCCCAGCTTAGGAGACTATCCTCTTGTAAAATAATTGCTTAAAAATATGATGACTGGGAGTTTAAACGACTCTGGTAAGATAAGGAGATGTATTACTTATAGCTGATTTTAATTGTTTAAATATGACACTAGTTTCCTCGGCTAAGTGGAAAGAAAAATTATCTCAAATTTTTTAAATAACTCCAGCATGAAACTTGAACAACCCATGTCAGCATTTAATTTGGAGAAAGGATTTTTTTTGAAGGCTCACAAAATAAATAGCAGAGTGGATAGATAATAGATTGACTACTCATAAAAGAACCAGGTCAAACCTGACCACATTTGTTTATCTTTTTTTCCATAAAATTATTGTTAGGAAGTAAGCCTAAACTATAGAGAATACTGCATTCTAAACAAAATGAAAATATCCAACACTTGTTTTTAATTCAACTAAATAAATATTTTATATGCTATGGTAGTTTGGAGCTCATGAAAATGTTTTTTAGTACAGACAAATAGGTCACAAGCCTTATAAAATTCTTAAAGGGACTCAAGGTATGAATCATTTACAAGAATGTGTAAAATATGTGATAAGTAATTCTCAAAATATTAATACTATGTAAAGTGGTTTTATTAAAGTTTTTAAACTCATACTGCAGCAAACAACAGATAATAAAACAACTATGACTATTAACAGGTTAAAATGCAGTTTTACTCTTTATTGCCCTAAAGCATGACAATTTCTCACTAAGAGATGAAATGTTACATTACATAGAGATCGCATGAAAGAAATATATGCCTCTCTTAACCAAATGGAAAAATTAGTACAGATGACATTTTACCTAATTTCAAGAATTGTACAAGGTTCTGTAGTTAAAGAGTATTAATCTGAGTTGCTGGCTACTGAGACTTGTCTGCATATATCAACTGGACACAAGCTGATTTAAGTATACTTTTCTCTGCACTTATTTAAGATTTGAGTCAGTAAATATTGTGTGTCTTTGATTCAGTAAATATTGTGTGTCTCTGAATATCTGCAGTTAAGTTACCTGAAGTGTGAAAAAGTGTAGCCACCTGGGCTCATTGAAAGTTGTTAGACTGCTTTGAAATTCCTGTGTTAGTGTTAGTGTTAGCCTAGGGGTTTCTGCTAGCATTAAAATCTGTGTTGGTTACATTTCTAGTAATCATTTTAATCTGAGTTGCTGGCTACTGAGACTTGTCTGCATATATCAACTGGACACAAGCTGATTTAAGTATACTTTTCTCTGCACTTATTTAAGATTTGAGTCAGTAAATATTGTGTGTCTTTGATTCAGTAAATATTGTGTGTGTCTGTCTATCTGCAGTTAAGTTGCCTTAAGTGTGAAAAAGTGTAGCCACATGGGCTCATTGAAAGTTGTTAGACTGCTTTGAAATTCATGTGTTAATGTTAGCTTGGGGGGTTCTACTAGCATTAAAATCTGTGTTGGTTACATTTCTAGTAATCATTTTAATCTGAGTTGCTGGCTACTGAGACTTGTCTGCATATATCAATTGGACACAAGTTGATTTAAGTATACCTTTCTCTGCACTTATTTAAGATTTGAGTCAGTAAATATTGTGTGTCTCTGTCTATCTGCAGTTAAGTTGCTTGAAGTGTGAAAAGGTGTAGCCGTCTGGGCTCATTGAAAGTTGTTAGACTGCTTTGAAATTCCTGTGTTAGTGTTAGCCTGCGGGTTTCTGCTAGCATTAAAATCTGTGTTGGTTACATTTCTAGTAATCATTTTAATCTGAGTTGCTGGCTACTGAGATTTGTCTGCATATATCAAATGGACACAAGCTGATTTATGTATACTTTTCTCTGCACTGATTTAAGATTTGAGTCAGTAAATATTGTGTGTCTTTGATTCAGTACATATTGTGTGTCTCTGTCTATCTGCAGTTAGTTCCCCACTCCCCTCCCTGTTTCCTGTTGTGGTGTTAATCTTGGTGGCTTTGGAATTGCCTGCCCCTGCTGTAAATCTGTTTTTGCACACTCCTCCTGGACCCATCTCATTTGCTCACTCAACTGAGTACAGTGAGATCATATTTTGATTTCAGATACTCCTACCTGTCCCATCTCCTCTGCGGTGTACAGAGAAAGCACTTGGGAAGGACAGTCCCCTATAGTATCTTAATCTGCTCCGTTTCCTCCCTCTCCAAAAAAAAAAAATAAAAAATTTACACTTCATCTGCTTTACTGTATTTGTGTTTCTTCCTACTTTATTACCTTATTTTGCTTTTGCCTCTTCTTAAAAGTACTCAATTTAATGTATTCTGTGGCCTTTATTACTGCTTGTTAGTAGCCTGATTAAATAGTAACTGTTATTCTAAGGCCCTTGTTTACAGCACTTGGGCTTCAAACCAGTTGTTTTACATTAAGAAGGTTTGTGGTCTGCACTGTTGTGGCAGGACAGGTAGCGTGCATCCTTCTAAGTTGGGAACTGCCGATTGAAGGCTCAGTGTCTGCTATTCTAAAAGTGTATTAGTTCTGGGTTAAGCACTTGGGTTTCAGGCCAATTATTTTACATTATGAAGGCTTGTGGTCTACACTCTTGTGGGAGGAGAGGCTAGATTCTGCCCTTCTGAGCTGTGAATTTCTGGTTAAAGGCTTATTGTGCATGCTTACTTGAACTGTTTCTTTCTGAAATCAGTACGCCTTGTTTGCTGTAGCATAGACTAGATTCAGGCAGGCTGGATCTAGCTTTGTTTGCATAACTTGTGCACTGATCCAGGCCATCTTTTTTGGAGAAGGTTTCTCTGTACCCTAGTGGCAGGACTGTGTAGTTAGAACTTGTCTGATTGAGGACTGCTGGAACAGGGCTCAGTTATGAGCTTTTTAACTGGTTAATTGGGTAAAGTGTTGTTTTGATTGTATCTGCTCTATTTTTCTGAAAAAAAATATTTATATATATATATATATATATATATATATATATATATATATATATATATATATATACTTGTTTCCCACCTTTCTGAACTAGTATAGTCCAGTTTTCAGGTCACTGCTGAATCCAGGGCTGTGTTACAAGTTTCTGTGTTGCCCATACCTTACTTGGCTAGAAGGATGTTTCTCTGTTCACCTGTGAGAAAGGGGAGCTTTGAGCAGCCTATCTGTCCCTGGAGGAGTGGTTTTACCCCAGAAGTTAGTAGTTTATTGGCCATTTTGGGCTAATTTCTATCTCTTTCACTTCCCTGCTATAAAAACTGCATTTGCGCAGTTTTTGCACTTGTATTCCGCTCAGCAAGTGCCTTCCAGGTGTTCTGCAGAGTCTACAGCAGCAGAGAGACAAAAGAGAGTTTGGAGTGATAAGTATCATTTTTCTGCTTTTCTTGCTGTCTTAACTAATTCCGCCTAAAACGCCATTTTTTAGCGTTTCTGTGATTTAAAAAGTTTGTTATTGCTACATATTGTACTTATTTGCCGCCTGCACTTGAATTAAGTAATTTTTGTGTTTAAATAATCTGTTTAACTGTTGTAGGCTACACACTAAACTGCGATAGCCTTTTCAGTGCATTTAATGTGTTGTTTTGAGTGTATCTGCTCTATTTTCTGAAAAAAAAAAAAAAAAAAAATATATATATATATATATATATATATATATATATATATATATATATATATATATACTTTTTTCCTGCCTTTCTGAACTAGTATAGTCCAGTTTTCAGGTTATTGCTGAATCCAGGGCTGTGTTACAAGTTTCTATGTTGCCCATACCTTACTTGGGTAGAAGGAAGTTTCTCTGTTCACCTGTGAGAAAGGGAAGCTTTGAGCAGCCTATCTGTCCCTGGAGGAGTGGTTTCAGCCCAGACAGTTATTAGTTTATTGGCCATTTTGGGCTAATTTCTCTCTCTTTCACTTCCCTGCTATAAAAACTGCATTTGCACAGTTTTTGCACTTGTATTCCGCTCAGCAAGTGCATTCCAGGTGTTCTGCAGAGTCTACAGCAGCAGAGAGGCAAAAGAGTGACTTTGGAGTGATTAAGTATAATTTTTCTGCTTTTCTTGCTGTCTTAACTAATTCCGCCTAAAACGCCAGTTTTTTTAGCGAATCTGGGATTTAAAAAGTTTGTTATTGCTACATATTGTACTTATTTGCTGCTTGCACTTGAATTAAGTCATTTTTGTGTTTAAATAATCTGCTTAACTGTTGTAGGCTACACACTAAAGTGAGATAGCCTTTTCTGTGCATTTAAAGTGTTGTTTTGATTGTATCTACTCTATTTTCTGAAAAAAAAAAAAAAAAAATATATATATATATATATATATATATATATATATATATATATATATATACTGGTTACCCACCTTTCTGAACTAGTATAGTCCAGTTTTCAGGTTATTGCTGAATCCAGGACTGAGTTACAAGTTTCTGCATTGCCCATACCTTACTTGGATAGAAGGAAGTTTCTCTGTTCATCTGTAAGAGAGGGGAGCTTTGAGCAGCCTATCTGTCTCTGGAGGAGTGGTTTCAGCACAGACGTTAGTAGTTTATTGGCCATTTTGGGCTAATTTTGATTGTATCTACTCTATTTTCTGAAGAAAAAAAAAATATATATATATATATATATATATATATATATATATATATATACTTTTCCCCACCTTTCTGAACTAGTATAGTCCAATTTTCAGGTTATTGCTGAATCCAGGGCTGTGTTACAAGTTTCTGTGTTGCCCATACCTTACTTGGGTAGAAGGAAGTTTAACTGTTCACCTGTGAGGGAGGGGAGCTTTGAGCAGCCTATCTGTCCCTGGAGGAGTGGTTTCAGCCCAGAAGTTAGTTTATCAGCCATTTTGGGCTAATTTCTATCTCTTTCACTTCCCTGCTATAAAAAAACACATTTGTGCGGTTTTGCGCACCGGGCAGCGCTGTTTAGCTAGAGTTAAACTATTCTCGACTCCAAAAAGTATACTCTTCAATTTTCCCCTTGGAACTAGACAAACCTTCAACTTTAACACTCAAACCATTCATTTCACAGTCAAGCACGTGCTTAAAACTCATAGCAAGCACTAATTAACCTAGCACTAGACCCCCCATACTGTCCAGAAGGACAAGGCTCTCTATTCATCCCCATCAACCAATCAGAAAAACAGCTTACTCTACCTATTCAGGCATGTCTAAAGGGCAGTTTCCGGTGTACTCTCCAGTCCAACTGGTGAATCTGGGCATTTTAAGGCAATGTTACAACTGCCTCATGTACACAGACAATCCTCTCCTCCTACCACCAAACACTAATATATGCGAGAGATGCAACTATACAGCCAAACTGGAGGCAAAGCTCTCTCAACCCAAGACTGGAACTGACAGTCAAGAGGAGAAGGGTAAAACTTGCAACACATCACCAGTCTCACATAGACCTAATAAACCAACATCAGCAAATAACACACATGAATACATAAAAACATACTCAGAGGCTCTAAATAAAAATTTGCAAAAGCAACAGAGACCTCCAAAGCAGACATCCAAGCAACCTCCAACCCCCATCACCAACCATGAAACACATACTTCACATAATCAGTGTGCCACGCAATCACAGACCTTAATGCAAAATAACTTACCCAACACACTAGTAATAGGTGACTCTATGGTCAGGCACACTGATGTCCCACTAACTAGGCTGGACAAGGAGAAGGCTACAATTAGCTGCCTGTCGGGTGCCAGGATCCGCCACATAACACAAGCACTCAGGTCACTCCAGAACAAGTACAAATACGACTCTGTCGTTGTCCATGTTGGTGTGAATGACCTGAGACATACCTCCCTGGACTACATGAAAAGAGACATGGAAGAGCTCTCTGATCATGTAGCCCAGGCTGGTATGACCCTGACCCTCAAGTAGCATCCTGCCCTCACCAAGAATGATGCCACAGTATAAAGAAAAAATTATCAATTTCAACAATTGGCTAAGTTTCTTGTGTAATTCAAAGGGGATCCAGTATCTTTCCGCCTGGGATGACATGCTCGACAAGCCACATTGCTTCACAAGAGATGGCTTGCACCTGTCACCCTTAGGCTTTCGAATACTGGCCAAGGCTCTTGCCGCCCCCATAGTGCCTTTTTTAGGCAAGGCTCAAAAGACAAACCCACCACCATAAATAGCACAAGTAACCAAAAACTGAGGGTAATGCTACTCAATGCCAGAAGTCTAAACCTCAAAATGCACACGCTCGAGGCACTCCTCAGTATGGAGAACATCGACATCTGTGCAGTAACAGAAACCTGGTTTAAGGCTCCTGAGAGCACCCCAGCACTACTAGGCTATAACTTATACCATACCTTTCGGCCACAGAACCAGGACCGAAACACAAAAGGCAGGGGTGTATCCATATTCATCAAGGATACCCACACCTCCAGGTTAGTGACACAGCACAATGCATCAGAGATCATCCATGTGCAACTAACAACGGGCAAAACTGCAATCCAAATTGTAGCTTGCTACAGATCACCCACCATGGCCCAGGACCCCCAGTCTGCATTTCTGGAGACATTGGGAAATATGAAGGTTCTACCAAATACCCAAACATAAACTGGGAGAACTACTCAAGTACTAACTCCCTTGCCCAATGCTTCCTAGAATTTATAAACTTGAATGCCCTGGATCAACTGGTCAACACCCCCACCAGAGGGAACAACATATTGGACCTGGTCATCACCAACATGGGTGACCGGTCTTCCACACCGGAGGTCAACCCCTCGCTGGTTAGATCAGACTATGGACTAATCACTCTGGATATCCACATTCCGCCCCAACCCCCAATCAAGGAAACTACTGTGAAAAACTTTTCAAAAGCAAACTTCACATTACTTAAGACCGAGGTGGAAAGGTTCACAGCCCCCATGCTAAAGGACAATGCTGTCCAAGCTGCTGAAACCTTTACAAAGGCACTCTATGAGCATCTGCAGGAATGCATGGCTCGTACTATCCCAAGTAAAACCAAGACTCACTCCTCCAAGAAAAGGAAACCAGTCTGGTGGACCCCTGCCATAAACAAGCTATACAACAGAATGAGGAAACTAGTACAGAAAAGAGTAAAATCCCAAAAAGGAAAGACATCTCTGATCAGTATCAGCAAGAAACTATGATCCCTCATTAAATCATCCAAGGCTAGTTTCGAAAGAAAAATTGCCAATGACTCCAAAGATAACCACAAAGCGTTCTTTAGCTATGTCAAGAACCTAAGTGGAAACTCTCAGATCTGCTCTGACTTAGTGCAGAATGGCACAAAATACACTGAACTGACTGATATTGCCAACATTCTGGCAGACAGGTTTAGTGCAAACTTCACCCCCTAAAGGGCATATATCCATACCAGAAAAATGTAGGCCCCTGTCAATCACTGACACACAGGTTAAAACAGCCCTATCCAAAGCCAAAAGCACAGCTTCAATGGGACCGGACGGTATCCTAGGCTGTGTCTTACAAGAACTCCAAAATGAACTAACCCCTCACCTAAACACACTGTTCAAACTCAGCCTCTCTACAGGCTACGTACCCACAGAGTGGCGCACAGCAACAGTTGTCCTGCTCCACAAAGGTGGAGCCACAACGGACCCTGGGAACTATCGCCCTATAAGCCTGACTAGCCTAATCTGCAAGGCTATGGAATGCATCATCATGGAACTCACTAACAGAGACATTGGGAACCTCCAAACCTTGGACCCTACCCAGTTTGGCTTTGTTAAGGGCAGATAATGCCTCCTAAACCTGGTGGACTTCTTTGGGACAGTTATCAAGGCATTAGATGAGGGAAAGGAGGTCCACACAGCCTACCTAGACCTCGCAAAGGCTTTCAACACCATTCCCCATTCTAGTATTATAGACAAGCTCACCAGCTTGAACATAAACCCCTACGTCACGAGATGGGTTGCCAACTGGCTCATGGATAGAACCCACATATTTAGAGTTGCAGGCTCTATGTCCGACTCTAAACCGGTTACAAGTGGCGTCCCCCAGGGCTCAGTCCTAGGACCCCTCCTGTTTGGTATATACTTCTCAGAGGTACAGGCAAGCATAGGAGGACTATGGCTGATGAAGTTCACAGACGACTGCAAACTAGGGGCCATAACTGATTCCCCGGCTGATACAAACACCCTCCAGATGGGTCTCACTGAGATGGATACCTGGTGTCAAAATCATGGCCTTAAGCTAAATGCCAAAAAGTGCATAGTCATCCCCTTTGGAAAAAAACAAAGTACCAGCAAACTACCACATATGTGGTAGTCCCCTAAATACAGAAAATGTAATAAGGGATCTGGGGACCCAAGTAGATAGTAATCTCTCCTTTGATAATCATATTGCCAAGGTGGTTAGAAAATCCTTCTGTGAACCACCTAATCACAAAAGGGTTCACATCTAGAACAAAAGAGGTTATTGTGCCTCTCTACTCATCACTCATTAGAACCATCATAGAATTCAATGCCCCATTTGGGATGTACCTTACAAGACACCTGCAACAGCTGGAAAGACGACAAAAGTACCTCACCAAGAGGATTACTGGCCTCAAACAGATGCCCTATGCAGCCCGACTCAAGAAACTCCAGCTGTACTTGGTTGCATACCGCTTACTCAGAGGTGATCTCTGCCTGACATACAAGGCCATGTCCAACCCAGAATTGATGGACATGCCCCACCTAAAAAAAAAAAAAATCCTGGAGAGCCACACAGTCTAGAGATATAAACCTCACCACAACGATAAATAGGACTTGCTGGAGGGATAGATTCCTGTCCCAGAGACTCCCCATGCTTTGGAACAGGATTCCTATATACATCAGGCAGAGCCCCTCACTAACACTCTTCAAGAGAAACCTTGACAGGTGGATGGGAAACAGAAAATTTACCCTGGGGATCACTGCAGTGGCTCTGCTGGACAGTGGCGCAGATAACTAATGGCTCTGCTGGACAGAGGCACAGGGAACTAATCTAAGGGTGTGGCGAAAGCCAACACATTCTGGCTAGGTTTATAAATGCCTTTGGGCAGATAGCCTAGTACTTACCTATGAACCTATGAACAAGTTTCAATATATTAAATGTTATATTAAACTTAAAGCAAAAGTTCTGCAAAAGAAAATAATTGAAATTTCTGCATAACTCTAAGGTCTCATCTGCCAACAACAGGGTTTGTTGTGAATTACTGTATTTGTCATTCCTGACATTCTATTACCAAAAAGTAGATGCAACATCACATATTTGGACCTACTTTTCCAGATATGAGCACACAACATGAAAATATGGATCATTGTACAGATTAACTGTTACATATATCACTTAAACAGTTTTATTCCTTTTTTAATATTGCATTTTTATCTTTAGTCATTCACTATTACATTTCTGTTTTGATATAGCTGATGTGTTTCATTTTTTAAAATAATTCTTTGAAAATATATTTCTCTATTGAGTGTTTGACTGTGGTACATGGTGGTATAAGGTACATTTGATATTTTCAATTTTAAATATAATTTTGCTCATTAATTTCATTTAGTCTTCAGCAGGGAGTTAAGGGGCAGCAGCACCCCCCAATAACTCACAATGTCTTAGTTCAAGAACAAGAGATAAAGCCAAAAAATAAGGAGGGACAAAATCTGAAATTCAGGGGCAGATTTTGAATATTGCTCTCATATACTTAGACATTTGCTGGAATAACAGGTTTACATTAACATATATTTTCTAAAGGATATGAAGTCTGAAACTCAAATGTCTGTCATTATTTAGTGAATGCAATCCTCAATAGTTTGGCAAAAAAAACCCCACAAATTGTATGCACAGCAGACTATAAATATGAGGCAAAATTAGGGACATTTTTGAGAAATAAGGTATATTTGAGAACTACACCCCCACTTTACTGACCACATTTTCAGTCAGGTTCAACGCTGGCTGACAGTTCATATTATTATTATTATTATTATTATTATTATTATTTCAGGTGTTGAACACTTGGTAAAGCAGCAGATGCTACCAATGTATGCCACTGTAGTTACTGTGCAAGTGCTATGGGACTGGGATCAGTTAGCAGGGGGTTCATTGTATGTAATGTAGTGATGTATGTTTGTAATGAGTGAGTAATAATAATGTAGTTATAATATATAACACAGCATATGCAGCATATATAACTGTTTTAGGCAATGTCAGTCTTCTAAAGCTTGCAACATAACTAACCAGAATCCAGATAACATTAAGCTATTGCTGCTCAATGCTAGGAGTCTTGACAAAAAACTCTACTCCCTCAAAGCACCCCTTACCCTGAGAAACATTACTATGTGCATCATCACAGAGACTTGGTTCCCGCCCACTGAAAGTACTCCACCAGTGTAGGGTTTCAATACCTATTACACATTCAGGCCCACACATTAGACAAAGGCACTAAAGTATTCTTTGAAAAAAATCACCTCCAGACTCATTAGACAAAACAATAACCTGGAACTCCTCCATGTCCAACTTCCTATTAGTAAAACCCTTTATCATATAATAGATAATTATGGAGCCCCCTCTATATCTCCTTTGGTCCATACCTCCTACCTAACTAGTATGGAGTCCTTATGTATTAAGCCAAACATTATTCTCCTAGGAGACTACAACTATCCCTCAAGAAACTGGGATACTTATACATTTATTTATTTGGTTGTTTTTTTGTTTGTTTATTAATTGACATTTGATTACCCGGAAAGTTCGACCCCATTTCCAGCAGAGGTCTGGGGACAGTTATTATAAAACATTTCAAGAACGATAATTTTACAAACTTCAAAAACAAAACATCCACAGTTTAAATAATTATAACAAATTAGACATAATATACAAACATTGGTTAAAAATCAGTACAAGGTATATGACAATCATAAATATTTATAGAACTTTTAGACAGTTTGTAGAGAAATTAAAGGTAAAAATACTTATACATCAAACATATATGCCCAGAGATTTCTAAACGTCATAAATACAAACTCCCTGGACCAGTTAGTCCATACCCCAAACACGAGTGATAAAATCCTGTGCATGATACTTACCAATATGGAACAGCTTTGCTCCCCACCAATTGTAACTTCCTCCCTGGTGAAATCAGATCACAAGTCAATCATATTCACCTTAAGACTAAAGTCTGAAGCATCTTCTAATAGCTCAGAATTCAGAGATTATTGCAAAAGCTTATCTACTAAAGCTTTGTGATGATGTTACTAAATTCATAAGTCCTTCCAGCTTGATGATATCGCTGCTTATTTGGAGTACTTCACTGCCATACTCTGTGAACATTTAAATAACTGCATGGATGCATCTGCTCCCCCCAGAAATAAATCATATTCAAAAATAAACCCTTATGGTGGAATCCAAATATAAAGAAGCTCAATAATAAAAGAAAAAAACTCATTGTATGCAAAATGAAATATAATTCTGAAGATGCCAAAAATGCTCTTGCTGAGGAACTCCCAACAATGAACAAATCAGCCGAAGCTAGATACAATGTAAAACAGCCACCGTGGTGAAGGATAACCACAAAGTCTTCTTTAATTATGTTAAATATCTCAGAAACAATTCCCAGCACTGTGCAGAGCTATCGTAAATGATACTTTGTACTAGGGCCCACAGAACATGGTGAATCTACTAACGGGCAAATTTACCTCAAACTCCCCCCCCCCCCCAGCATTCTCAGATAACATACCCACATGCACGTCTACCTCAAATTTCCCAAAAGCAAGCTCTCAAGGTGCTATCCAAGACCAAAAACACTACATTTATGAGATCAGATAACATACCAGGCTGCCTACTGATTATCTTGAAGCATGACTTGTCTGATCCCATACATAAGCTATTTAATATCACCCTCAAAACAGAATTTGGGCCTGATGAATGGAGGACTGTAATAATTATTCCCTTGCACAAAGGTGGAGCTTCAGTGGATCCAGGTAATTGTAGGCTCATAAGCCTGACCAGTCTCATCTGTAAGACTATAGAAAAGATCAGTATGAAATTAATAAATAAGTATATAGATAACCTTCAGATTGTTGACCCAACACAGTTTGGATTTGTCAAGGGCAGGTCCTGCCTACTTAACCAGAGAGACTTCTTTAGAAAAGTTACAGAAGTAATGGATGAGGGTAAAACAGTATACAGTGCACATTCAGACCTTACAAAACTGTACTACACCAATCCACACTCAGGTATCATAGGTAAACTCTCCCAGATAAATATCTGTCTCTGTGCTACTAGATGGATAGAAAATTGGCTCACAAATACTGAAGTTAGGGTGGGAGGCACTACCTCTGCCAAAGACCTTTCATTAGCAGTTTACTTCAGTATTCAGTCCTTGGGCCACTCCTCTTTGGCATTTACTTCTCAGAAGTCAAATCTAATGTTAAGGGTTTGTGAATGACCAAATTTACAGATGATGCAGATGATGTCACCATATACTCCACAGAGGACACCAAGACCCGCCATGAGGGCCTGTCCCAAACAAATAGCTCTTGTCAAAATCATGAACTAAAACTGAATTCCGAGACATTTATAACTGCATCTTTTGCCAGCTATGACTCCTTGTAACTATCACACTGACTGCACACTCCTGAAAGGTGATCCTGTAGTTAGGTATTAGGGAACTTATGTCTACAATAAACCATCCCTTGATTGTCATGTATCCACTATTGTAAGGAAGTTCTTTTTTATTGCAGAGCTTATAAATAAAGGCCCCAAGTCCTGGGATGTAATCATTCCACTGTACTTGGCACTCATTAAGCTGATCATTAAATATAATATAATTAGAATCACCTGTCCAAAAACTTGTCACAACTAGAACAACTACAATGTTTTCTCACAAAAAAATCAAGGGCATAAATCATAAAAACTATATAGACCACCTCATAGCATTGCTCCTCTTCTCAGTGTCATACAGGCAACTGAGAAGTGACCTGGGCCTTGCATATAAAGTTTCAACAAACTCTAGTCTGTCAGACCTATTAAACATTTGCACATCCTATAGTGTCATATACACCCACTCAAAGGCTCTTAATCTCTTTTGCAAAATGAATAGAATATATTGGAGTGATAGGTATTTATCACAGACAGTACATTTCTTACTCTATTTAGATGTAATTTAGATGAATGGATGGGTTACTGCATCCCTGGCCCTCATGGATAGGGGAAACAAGTAAATGTCCAGGCTTACTCTTATGTAGTCTGTTCCTGTGTTATTCGTATGTTAGAAACTATCATGGGAATGTAAGACTAGGCTTCTTAAGATCCTCTCAGATCAATAGCCTAGTAAGTATCTATGAACCTACAGATATTGTACTATTAAACATTACTGTATCATCTTTAAGTAGGCAGCAACACCTTGGTCTCCATTAGTGCAAATATCAGATCCCAGGGTGCAATTTTCTACTGTGTATCCTGGTGTGTTTTAATCTTAACAATTCCCTCAATGGCTTCTACAGCTGCAGGACAATGCATATTCATGGTATTAACTAAAAGTGCTTTGCACATATATGGGCAGTGCTGAATTGACTAACATCCCAATGGGGATATCAGTTAATGTTTTTTAAATGTTATTCTAATTCTGTACATTTTGAACATTAAAAAGTTTAAGAATGTTAAAATATAAAATTAAAAAATGTCAAACTCTAATGTCAGGTATAACTGACTTAATGTTAGTGAAAGATGGCTACACACATCCAGCAAAGGTGCTGCCGCCCCCTGCTATACACAATTTTAAATGCCTTGGGGGTCCTTTGGGGGAGTGTTGGGGGTCCACTCCCAGTGGACATTATGTTGTTTTTGTTTTAAAACTCATCTTCCTAAGAACAACTTGATTCACACAAACATTTATTTCTTGAAAAATATGAGGTATGACACTATAATGTCAACCCACTTTACACTGTGCATCCTCATATGTCCTAATGCAAACAATTGTCAAAATATTATCCAACCTTACTCCCCATCTAGGGCTCTTCTCAATACTGAGAGACTTGCTGCCCCCAATAAAATCAAACAATACTGTAGGAGACCCACTGTATTCCTTTCAGGTTGCTAAAGATTGAAATTCCATTCATTCACCTCTCATTCAAACTAACAACCTGAAGTCCTTTAAGCTACTGTTGAAACAGCACCTAAAAGTCTCATGGTTTTGTACATTTACCATGCCATGCCAATCCCCCAAAACTATCCTTATTCACTCTATCTCATCCTCTTTTAACAATAACTAATTGGCTAGTAATTTCTCTTAGCCTGCACTATTGTGTCTACTTGGTCATATACACAGTACCACACTCTCCTCAACTTTATATTGTTATGCACCCTCACTTTACCACTATCTCACTATTATAAAACACTATGGGTCTACATTTTGTTAGTCTAAACATTTATTCTGATCTATCTCTGAATGATTTCACATATCACATTATTGCCTGTATCATGATTACAGTATTTCTGTATGCATTGCTGACTATCCATATGTATCTTGTCAATGTTTTTGTTTTCTCACTATAGTGTGGTCAGTTATTGTTTTCTCTCATTGTATGCTAAAATAATTCATTATACCATGTATGAATGCATTAGGGTTGCGCCTGTCAGGATATTTTTGGGACAGTCAAGACATCTGGGTCTCTGTCAGGAAATCAGGGTTTCTGTAAGGAAATCCAGTTATGGTGAATACTTGAAAGGTATTTTGAATAATTCTGTGAGCCAATACATTTTTGAAATATGTTTCCTAAATTATTTACTCTTTCACTTGAATTTCTTATCTGCATTCAAGTTTAAGTCTTAGCTGGGTGTGCTGTGTCTATTTGTTCTCTCGCTATGTTCAGATGGGTTTTCTCTGGGTGCTTTGTTTTCCTCCAGTATTCCAAAGATATGTAGTATGTGGAATGACAGTCTAAATTGGCCTTAAGTGTCAGCACGCGTGTGTGATGTGACGCCCACCAGTGCCACCAATAGGTGATGCCCATCTTCTTTTGGGCCAGTGATCAAGAACCCTTGACCCTCACCACTGACACCTGTGGAGAGCATTCACATTCAAAGAAATAGATACACAGTGTATTTTCAGATGCAGCTCTCTGCACCAAGTACAACTTCCCTTAAGACTACACAGGGAACACAGTCAGCCAGAGGTCTGGATTTCTCTATATCCATCTCCCTCTAGGGCCCCAATAAGACTCCCCACTGGTACAACTTAAGGGTTAGGTCCTCAGCCAAGTGCCCAAAACAAGTCCTCTAGCACCCTCTATATGTAACCAGTGCTTCATGCCCCTGCTTCAAGTAGCTGACACACACTGTAAGATTTGATTTTTCACACACACACACACACACACACACACACACACACACACACACACACACACACACCTGGAAAAGGCTAGCACAGATTTACGTGCTGTGCCCCCTGCCACCAGACACTCCACAGTCAGCTACTCTAAGGCCCTTAACAAAAGGTGTCCAATTATAAGCCGTAATATTAATACTAATACAAATGGTAGTAGTTGACCAGGACAGCTAGGCCTTCTGGAGTGGCCCACACAGTGTCACCAAATAAATATAAGCACTCTCAAAGGTTAAATACTTTCTAAAAGGACCAGCCACACAAAAGTTTTAGATACAGTTAATAAAAAATAATAAAAAAGCTTAAAATACTGAATATATTTACAGTAAACCACAGAGTTCAACTCACAGGAAATATCGAAAATAACACTGATGGACAGACTCAGACAAATAAAGAAAAACAATATCCAAACTAAGCTTCACTATATTTTCCTGACTGCATCTAGGAGAATTACTATTCTCTACTTAATTAACAGAGCAAGGCAGATGATGTGGTGAATGGTCCTTCTTGTTGTCAGGCCCATGAAAGAATACTCAATACTGAGAGATTTCTCTTTGTAATATCTAAAAATTTCTAAGATGGCTGGCAGAATAACCTCATCTACTCACCTGACTCTATGTTCTCACACTATTCCCCTTTGAAGCTTGAGACAGGATTTAGCAAAGATGTGATAAGATGCATATCTAAAGTTTTGCTAATGTTTATGGCAGTGCCTGGGGCTTCCCTTCTTTTTACTGAGCTAATGAACAAAGGCTTCTTCCAGATATGCTGTCTCCAGTTTTATTAACATCTGTGAGATAAGCACTTCCATGGCCCAACAGGTGGTCCAATTAACCATTATTTTTCTTAAAGTAAGAAGTAAGCTAGCTGTTTAACCCCTTGTTTGTCCAGCAGGACCCACTGCTGATATAATTTTAACACTAGCATCTTTACAAACACATTTTGACTTTCAAATGCCTTACAGTTTTAATACATTTATAACATAAGCATTTGTACAAATCAGTCTGATATTCAAATGCCATACAGTTCTTATTCATGTGGTATGGAAGAACAACTGCAGCAGGGCTAGCCACTTGGCAGTCTGAACATTGTCCCTATATGATGGTCACTGTTGATGTGATACCCCAATCCCATGTGCAACACACGAGAAAAAGGGGTTATGAACAGATATTCAAATGCAGTGTAAAAATACAGTGCTGTGGCTTATGTTTGTGTATGTGTGTGCGTGTGAGTGGTTTGAAGTCTATATAAGTGCATACAAGTGTATAGAAGAGCAACAAGCTGACCATCATTTCTTCCACTTTGCACTGTCAAACATCAGCATTGCATGCATTAAGTGGCTATTTTTGGTGGTCTGGGTAAGATGTGTGTTAATGAAACACAACAGTGGTACAAAGACTCGTATTGCCATCTGACAACTCTCATCTCCCTGTCTGAGTTCTTGGCTGTGGCTCCATCTGTATGGGGTCTGCATGTCCTCCCTGTCTCTTTGTTGGTTTTATTCAGATGTTCTAATTTTCTCTAATACCCCAACCACATACTGTAGATGAACTAATGATTGTTCAATTTGTGTAGAAAGCATTTCATGAATGCGTGTGTGTTTATCTACTGATAGATATAGCTTATTAGGAGCAGTGCAAAAAAGTGTGTAAAATAACATTGGAGATGTGCATACATAAGTCTCCTGGGCAGTGAAACAATAAGGAATAAAACTTCTCAGAACATTTAGAACCTCACAGCATCTAGGGGCCATCATTCCTGACCGTAAAACTGACTTAGTCTGGTCCTCAGCCATGGGCCATACCTTGTCTAACACTGACCCCACTCAGAGGTGGGCACAGCGATTGCTATAGTTTGTGTTGGGCAGACGATACTGTGGTCATTATTTCTTAAAGTGTCCTCACAGTCAAATTTCAGAGGTGTGTACAGAATGTCACTATAGCTTGTATATTGGCTGGGGACAGTGTGGGAATTTCTTTAATTTTTCTCAAATTCACATTTCGTAGGAGTGTGCAGAATGTCAGTATTGCTTATCTATAGCCAGTGTACTGTGTAGGAACAACAAGTTAGAATGAATTACTGTAAATGTTATTTTTTTTTACTTTCTTCACAATTGAAATCAGATGTTTGTACTGGCGTATATCTTCTGGGGGAATAGGTGAAAGGAGACATACTGCATATGTACAACTAACAGCAATAGGTTAAAACATGTTGTTGTGCTCAATTTCTTCTTTCGCTTTCATCCTAGTTTGACTTCAAAGGGGTACAGAGAAGGTGGCTACCTTTGGAATTAGGTCTGAGGAGGAGTGCTGTGTAGATGTATGACAGCAGCAACTTGAAATATATGACTATGTTCATTTGTCCTTTCACTTTTATCCCAATTTAACACTGTACAGGTACATTTAAAATTACTAGCTGTTTGGGGGGAGGGGTTGGGAAGAAGGCAGTCAACCAAGATATGATTTATGTTCCCTCACAAGCATTTTATTCTCAGTTTATAAACAACTACTACTCACTTTTGTGGTAACTATTGTGTTGCCAACCTTGAACAGCAATCCTTGGACATAACCTATTTCTTTCTTGAAAGAAAATTAGTTTCTTTCAGTAGTGTAGCTATGGTGGGGCAAGAGGGGCAAATGTTCCATGTGCAAAGTGTTGGGGAGCACAAACAGCCAATCTTTTATTAATGTAATACTGGCTTTTAAAAGACGGTATTGCATTTGCAGTCATACCTGACAGCAGTAGCACTGCATGTGTGGTCTAAACTGTAGCAACCATTTAAAAGTAAAAAACTAAATCTTTTTAGTTTTAACTGCAGCGCTCCATGCAGACAGGGTATAAATTGTAGCAACTGTTTGCTACAGTTTAAAAAGGAAAATTTATTATTTTTTTTTTTAACTAAAACAGAAGCACTGTAGCATTCCATACAGGCAGTGTTGAGGGAGGGAGGGCTGGGGGCAGGGCACATAAATGGGACCTGAATGGTTGGGCCAGTAGAGAGGGGGACATGTCATGCATCTTTCCACCTGGTTGGTGTACCAGTAAAAGAAACATCTGTTTTTTGTTTGTTTTGCTCTTCAACCAAGGGGGGTGGGGTCATTGATTTATCTGTAATAGGTCTATCAGTTACAATTTTTTTTTAACTCCTCACTTGAAGAGTGGAGGGGTGGGGTGGTGGGTCACAGTACCCGGCCCAGGGTACTGGCTGAACCAGCTGCACTTCTGGTTTCTTTTCTTAGTCATTTTTTTTCAGGCCATCATTGGACCAATGGTTGTGAAAAAAAATCTATAAAATGCACCTTACAGCATTTAGAATACCATAACTTCTGGGTGCGTAGTGGCCCCTAGACCCCCAGCATAATTACATTCTTTTCTCCACAGTTATTACAGTACAGTCTTAGCCAATTAGGATGTGTTAAAGGATAAAGGAAAAATCTGCAAAAAAAAGTGTGAGGAAACCAAAACAAAAACAATCTGGATAGTACCAGGAGAAAAGGATGGGAGGAAAACAGGGATGAACTGGGTTGTATGCCAGGGTGACACTAGAATGCAGGGTGGGGATTACCATGGAATACTCTGCCTAGGGATCTATATCATGCAGTCAACTACGTGTTTCTGGATGTGGCTTGCTACCTTGAAGCAAGGTGGTTGTGTTCATCATAAAGGCAGCATGGCTCATTTGTCAGGAAATCGAAGGATGCAAAAGCTGCAACCCTAGAATGTATTTTAATTTCTCCATACATCTTGTGGAGATTTTCGCCATACTTCTCAAGTGTACCTCATTACGAGGAACGTACCTCATTTGGGGTCTTAAAAAGTTCATGTTCCTCGAAGTTCCCTTAAAGTTCCACATTGGAAGACTCTATCACACTTTTTTAAGTGAAATCCATTGTAAATAAATAAATAAATATATTAATTCATTAAAAGATCTTCTCTATAAGTAAAAACATCTCATGCCACGGTGGTAGCGTTGTTACCTCACAGCAAAATGTTCTCCCGTTCGATTCTTGGCTTGGGAGTGCCTTCTGTGCGGAGTCTGCATGTCCTCCCCACGGTTGGGTAGCGTTCGAAAGACATGCGTGTGTAAATGGGCGTGCCTTTGTTGAAGGTTGGGCGTGGAGCTTGCACCTCGGCGTTTCATAAAAATCTACTGCCAATCATTATCCACTGTGGCAACTCCTTACCGGGGAAAAAGCCTAAAGACAAGCAACAACATTGTAACCATCTTATGACCTTCTTACTTGAAGTTGTTAGTAAGCCATTAGTATATGTTCCACATTTTGCCCATTTGTTCCACATTATGAGGCCTAGTGTTCCTCATTTTGGACATGGAAGGTTGAGAGCTATGATTTTCGCCATGAGCCTCTGCTGAAAAGTGGGCTTCCACTACCTCTCAACTGTACAGATTTCTGCAGAATGTCCACATTTTTGCCTCATATTTCTGGCGTGTTATGCATAAAATTGTGTTTTATTCTGGCAAATCATTGCCAAATCTTTGAAGACTGAAGTCAGAATATAATGACAGACTTTTGAGATTCAGACTTCATACCTTTCAGAAAATTCATGCTAATGCAAAACCTGTTATTCTATAAAATCTCTAAGTTCCCCCATTATTTATTGCTTTGTCCAGATTTCTTGCTGTAAGAGGTTGAACGGTCAATAAAAGCAGTTGCGATTCTAATTGTGAATGGTATATTTTGTCAACAAAGAGTTTACACTTCTATACATCTGGTAATCCTAAATCCTACGCATACACAAGATTGAATACCAACATCACAGGTGCACCCATCATAAACGTCACTGCTCCATTTCAGGACAATAACAATACAATTAATACATGCTTGTATTAGGATATGTACAGCATCAGTCAAGTCAAGTGGGCAAAAAGTCAACACAATGCCAAAAACTGAAATCCGAGAAACAGAGTATCAGCAATATACAACATGCACTATAACAGTAAAGTCCAAAATAAACTTGACAAGAAACACCCATCCTCTTAATCAAAAACGTTACAGCGTAAGCACGCGTCACGTGATGCGGAAATCTAGTTTGGCCTTTTCATTCAGGTTGTACCGCGTTTTATTGTAAAGAATGGGGACGTCACGAGAATCTGCTCGTAAACACAAAGTAGAAAAGCGAATACTGATCTTCGACGAGGATAACAGACGGTTAGAACTATTCTGATTATGGATTTCTAAATAAACAGTTTTAGCGAAATATCTTTCTTTGAATTTTCCCCAGAAATGGCCACGTGTGTTTTGTTTTCCTCTGCTTGGATTGAAAATAGCAGCTGCTCTGCTACTGTTCTAGTAATAGTAGTAGTAGTTCTCAACGGTCCTAGATTTTTTTTTTGCTGTGTTCGTCATCCGTTTCACAGAACGGTAATGGTTGACAAAGTAAAAAGTTTTGTAGTGTTGCTATAAAATTCTAACAGTAATGAAAATAATAAACGTATCCTTAATTTGAAACATTTTAACATTTATTGTGATTATTTACCCCCTGATTCCCTAGCATATCTTTCAACTGTCCAGATTTTTTACTGATATTTTTGATCTGTTTCTAGTAAAATTTGTGGTTTTCTGGTAAATCATTGAGGATTGACACCACAAAATAACAGACATTTGAATGATTTCATATCATTCAAAAATGCAATACTAACACAAAATATTTTATTCTGACAGCTTTCTAAAGTTTCATAAATTTAAACCTTCCAACCCCAAAGTGAGGAACACTGACCGGTCTTGTATTAGAACAATACCTCCTGGGTAGTTCTGTGCATGCAGATGTGGGCTTCTCACTAGTGATTGACGTTTAAAATGGGCGTGGAAATGTTTGATGACTGACATGTATGCTAATTCACACGTGACATCTGTAAACTGTTTAATATTCACGCACCAATGCCATACCAACTTCAGCCACATAAAGCAGCCTTTATTGAACAAGCCAGTTCCCTCTTACTAAGGATGTGAAATGCAAAATTAACCACGAAAAAATATTACTTTTGTTCTTTGCTTTTGCATGGGGGTAAGCCCCCCATGCACCCCCCTTTTTGTGGGCTACTTCAATGTACCCACTACCCACCCTGACTTCACACTATATTGAGGAAGAGGGTACACAAAGACTAAACTGCTGCCTTCTTTACAAATATGTATGTAAAAATGCATGCAGATTTAGTGGTTTCTTAACTGTTGATAGCCACAGTGCATGACCTACAAAGTGTGTTAAAAGTAAATTGAGCGGTGCTGTGTAAGGTGCTTACTATATACATATCCTCACTTTAATTCATGATTTGCATCTCATTCTTTATTTCTCATTCCCCTATCCTGCTACCATCAGTTGCTACATTTCAAATAAAATGCTGTTCCTGCGCTGTCATTGCTCTAACAGAACGCATTCATCAATATTCATTTCCCCACAGGAATGATTATTCAGCAGATTCAGCAGTCTGCTGGGAAATGTCAGCCTGGAGGCGTGGTTAGGCTGGGATTTGCTACTGAGCCTCCTGCGAAGTACTTTTCTAATACAAAACCCATTGGCCCTCATAATGTGGAACAAATAGACAAAATGTGAAACACTAACTGCTTGCTAACTAGGAAGGTCTTAGGATGGTTAAAATATGCAGGTTTTACTCCTAAAAAAATCTCTTACTGAACTAATACGATTCTTTTCTACGTACTATGGATCAGTTATAAATTCCCAACACAGAATGTGTCAGACTCTTTCAATGTAGCACTGCAAAAACAAACTTTTTAGACAGCAAATGAGATATGTTCCTTATAATGAGGTGTACTTGAGATGTATGATAAGTTGTATAATTATTTAACTTGGTGTCATATCTCTCAGGTCAAGAAGTCTGTGCTCAACCAAAAATAATGGGGGAGGGGGGTAAAGGGCCAAAAAATAGGGACAACTTTTAAATATTGCTCTTATAGACTTAAAAATGCTAGAGAAAAATGTTTAGTGTGGCATGCATTTTCAGAAGGATATGAAGTCTGAAACTTAAAGGTCTGTCATAATTTAGTGATGTAAATCTTGCGTATTATTTATTGACATTTGTTTACCGGGATAGTCCACTGGGCCAAAAAGAGCTTATTTTCATTGAAGGCCTGGGGAGAAAAGCATTTATTTGCCACATTTATTACTGCTTGTTAGTAGCCTGCCTAAATTGAGAACAGTATTCTGTTGAATTGCAGCTTTATTTAAACAGTTTTTTGCTGTTGTGACTGTGATTTTATGCACTTTGAATTTCTAGTACTGCATTTTTTTTACCATAGGCTAGATTCTAGACTTGCTGAGTCTAGACTGTCTTGTATCACTTGAGCAGATATTGAAAGATGCGAGGCATCCGTTGCTTCCAACTAACTACAAGTGCTTGATTTTGCCCTTATGTTGCACTTTTAATTTGTATTTGCATTCTACTGCCTGAACTGTTTTTTTGCCACATTTTACTGTATTCTCAACTAGCTTAGCTGTAGCTTAGCCCAGTTCCAGGTTTGCTGTTTCTGGGTCTGTTTTGTAACTTCTGAGCATCAAATTCAAGCCATCCTTGTTGGAGAAGGCCTTTCTGCATCCTTGAGGGAGAAGAGTGCTGCCTGGATCCCATCTAATCAAGGGTGATGATTGGACTACAGCTCAGAGAGTGTGTCTTTATTGGCTTGTTTGAGTTAAAAGGGTTATTTGTTGTTTTATTTAAGCCCCATGTCTGCGCTTGCTTGCGTGTTGCACACCATCGTGCACTGCTGCGTAGCAGTAGTTACCGTTGGTGGTTATAGACGTAAATATTTTGCATGTCAAGTTTGCCCTTAGGTCTTTGCGTGTGGTCTTCTATAGATTTTTCGCAGCCCTGCTCTGTCAGGTAGAACACCAAGTGTAGCCTCAGAGGTGCCTACGCACGTCTCTCCCAGTAGCCATTCCTAAGTACAACCTCTCTTCCTGACCATTTAAATTACCTAGCACAATTTCCCACAATTTCTCCAGCCAGCTTGGTCAACAAAAGCATCCTGAGACAGTGTAGCAACTGCCTCGTTCATCGATAACCCTCTACTCCTAGTCCACACTAACTCAACATGTGAGAGATGCAACTATATTAAGAACCTTGAGTCCATACTCTCTTACACACCAGTTAGTATATATGATAGTGAGCAAGTTGTCTGCATGCACACCTCACCACCCAAACCCACATCACACATACCCACATATGCTGAGGTGCTCTCCAGAAATATACCTAAACACCAGAGTCTTCCCAAACACAAACACAAGTGCGCTACACATAATACTTCTTTTGCAGCACACAATACACATAATAGCTCACACACCAGTGTTTCACAAGTCAAGCCTTTAAGGCAAGCCACAAAACCAAGCATATTAGTCATAGGTAATTCCATCGTGAGACACACAGATGTTCCTCTCACCAGGCTGAATAAGGAGAAGAGATCATGGTCAGCTGTCTGTCAGGTGCCAGGATCTGTCATATTACACATGCACTCATGTCTCTCAACAGCATGTACTTTTATTACTCTGTCATAGTCCATGCTGTGAACGACTTGAGACATACCTCTCTGCACTATATAAAGAGAGACATGACTGAGCTCTAGGATTATGTGTCTTGGGCAGGTATGTCCCTAGCCTTAAGCAGCATTTTACCTTCACCATTTATGATGCCTCAGTACAAATAGAAAGTGATTGACTTCGGTAATTGGCTTAGTTTCTGATGTCATTCTAAGGGGGTATAGTATCTGTCAGCCTGAGATGACATGATCGACGGACCTCGATGCTTTGCCAGAGATGGTCTTCATCTGTCACCCCTGGGAATTTGGCTTCTGGCCAAGGCTCTTAACAACCCCATAGTGCCTTTTTAGACTGTGTCTGAAGGACAGAATTCCTGACGTAAAAACTCCATTTAAAAACCTCCTCAAGGTTATGCTGCTAAACACTAGGCGTCTTATCGTGAAACTGCACTCACTGGAAGCAGTCCTCACCTTGGAAGAAGTAGACATTTGTACAGTCATGGAGACCTGCTTCAAGGCTGTGGAGCGCACCCTAGCCATATCGGGCTACACCTCCTTTCACATGTTCAGATCACAAACTGAAGGCATGAAAACTAAAGGAGGCAGTGTAGCAATATTCGTTAAAGATAAATACACTTCCATATTGGTTAAACAGCATGGTTCCCTGAAGGTATTTCAGGTGCAGTTAACTGTTAGTTCAAGTCATTGCCAG
This sequence comes from Protopterus annectens, assembly GCF_019279795.1. Lineage (NCBI taxonomy): Eukaryota > Metazoa > Chordata > Ceratodontiformes > Protopteridae > Protopterus > Protopterus annectens. The sequence continues at coordinate 1,624,483,935 of NC_056725.1, forward strand.
CTACAGGACCCCTTCATGAAACAGGACATCCACTCTGCCTATTTGGATCTACTTGTGTTTGTCAAGGTACACCAGAACACCATAGTTGTGGGTGACTTTAACTATCCATCCATTGACTCGGTAAATTACTCTTGCTCAATCTCACTTGCCCAAAGGTGGTTCAACTTCATTAACATGAATGCTGTGGACCAGCATGTTGACACCCCCCAAGGGGTACCAACATCTTGGACCTGGTGTTTACCAATATGGGGGACCACTGTAGCACCCCCACTGAGAGGTCTTCCCTGGTGATCTCAGTCTCATTTGAAGTAATGATCACACCTGACCCCTCCCCCAGCAACAATTAAACTAAAAAAAAATTCCCCAAAGCAGATTATAACCTCTTAATGATGGTATAAATAGCTTCACTGCACCCTCCCTCAGATGGAACTGGCAACTGTGCCCAGTTCTACACCAATGCTTTATACAAGCGTCTGTATAACCACATTGACTCAGCCGTACCTGGTAGGACCAAAACAAGCTCCTCAGGGAAGAGCAAACCTGCCTAGTGGATAACTGCCATTAACAGGCTTTACAATAAGAGAAAGAAATTGCTGTCTAAGAGTAAAAGGGAGCGAGCCCTAAACTGGAGGCTATCCCTCCTCAGCTTAAACCAGCAAATAAGACTTTTTGTGAAGTCCTCCAAAGCAAACTACGAATCCAGATTGGCTTACTTAACTAAGGACAACAGTAAGGCATTCTTTAGTTACATCCGTAACTTAAAAGAAAGGGCCCAGATTTGTGTCAAACTGGTAGTTAATGATACCACATATATTGAGCCTGTTGACATAGCTAATCTTTTTAGCCTACAGGTTCTGTGAAAACTTCACTCTCCTGTCCCTGCCACACATACCCCATGACATCCCTAGCACCTGTCTTCTACCTTGTATCTCTAAAGAGCAGGTCATAAACGCTCTCTGTAAGGTCATAAGCACAGTGTCTATGGGACCTGATAACATCCCAGGCCGCATCCTACATGGGCTCAAACAAGAATTAGCAACACCGTTGGGTACTCTTCAGTTGTAGTCTAAGCACCGGCTTTGTCCAAACTGAATGGAAAAAGGCCACCATTATCCTCTTGCACAAAGGTGGTGCTTCCACTAACCCCAGGAACTATAGACCTATTAGCCTGACTAGCCTTATCTGCAAGTCCATGGCACAAATCATCATGGACAGCAAGAGAAGGAACAGGAAACTCTGATGCAGTTAATGTTGAGGAGTGATAGGCCAGTGAGTTCCCATATGACAGAGTAACGGATGGCACAGGATGAATTCTGAACAGAATGTGCCACAAGAAGTTGCAATAGAACTTTCTATAGAATGTCCGTAGGAAATGGAAAGCAAAAAATGCACTCTCAGTTTAGAAGAAAACAAGCTAAGAGAAGTTGCTTGACTTAATATAGATAGACATAAAGATCAATGAAAGCAATTGACTGCAGAAGGGCAATAAGATGCAAAAAAAGTCAGAAGTTTAATAAAACAAACACAGTAATTAGGACTGTCCATAGAGATCCATGTAATATAACCGAAGTAGACAGGGTATATTACTGTGCAGCTAAATTAATAACTGATAATGTTCTACCACAAGAATACAGGGTAGTGAAGGAGAGAAAGGGGAGAACTTGAATACCATCATGGAAGTATCAAATAGAGAAAACTATAAAGCAACTAAGACAAGAAGTGTCACTGTTAGAAGAGAATAGAAGAGGGAACAGATCAGCAAAAATACTTAGAAAGATAGATGTGATAAAATCAATACGTAGTATTAGAACAGATCAGGATCTATCGTGCACTATTGCAAGTACATTTTTCCGCCTGTGCTGAGATTTTCACTTTAAGATACGCAGATGAATATAAAGGAAAAACATATAAAATAAGCAATTTGATGACCCCAAAAAAGTTTTTATAGAGAATTGGAAACAAGGTTAAAAGGAATTAAAAGACCAACAAAAAAAGAAATGTATACATTTTGGAGAAGTGTCTGTGAAGATCCCGTGGAACATAATAAATATGCTAAATGGATAGAAGAAGTAAAAGAAAGAATAAGAATCTTAAAGGTACAGAATTTGAAATAGGAAGAAGTTTAAAGGTACAAAATATGGAATGGGATGAAGTAACAGCCAGAGCTACCTTAAGCTAGCAGAAGCATATCGACGTCAAGCAGGAATGGAAATCAAGCCACAAGTAGATGAAAATCAGTCAGCAGTCGAATGTGGCAAAAAAATAAAAGATAGAATATAAGGTGAAGGACCAGCTGAGAAGGCAAGAAATGTGGAGAATTGCAAAAATATAGTTGTAAGTATAGAAAACTCCTGGGGTGAATGCAGGAATGGTTAAAGAGAGGCAAATTCAAACCAAGAAATGAAAGGTTAATATTGGTGACACAAGATTGTGGGATTACGTACACGTTGGTTTACAAAGTCCATTGAACATGTGAGAGAAACAGACAAATATAGGTTTTGTAAAACAGAATGGGAAACAGTTGCACACCTTGTTGCTGCTTGCGACATACTAATGGCAGGACTGTATACTGAAAGGCATAATAATGTCGTAAAACTGTTGCAGTGGAGATTGTGCAAACATTATGGTACTGAAGTAGCTGAAAAGTACTGGAAGCATGAGCCACAAAGCGTCATAGAAAATGATGATGTCTACATCACATGGAATCATCTATTACCAACAGTTCAAAAGATAGATGCTAGAAAAGCAGATGCGATGGTCCAAGAAAAGAAGACAAAAGTAGCATTGATCATTGAAATCACCATACGTAGTGCCTACAGTATTTTGTGTACAGAGAGACACAAAGTCATAAAATATTAGGATTTGCAGGCAACAAAATGAGAGCAATGTGGAAGAAAGATACCCAGATAGTTCCAATAGTAGTAGCAGCAACGGGCCTTATAAAAAAAAAATCTACAATCATATTTAGACATGTTAAAGCCGCGGTGGTGCAGCGGTAACGTTGTCGCCTCACAGCAAGAGTTTCTCTCGTTCGATTCTCGGCTGGAACGCCTTCTGTGTGGAGTCTGCATGTCCTCCCACCGGTCGAGTGGCGTTCGAAAGACATGCGTAAATGGGTGTGCCTTTGAAGGTTGGGCGTCAGGCTGGCACCTCGGCATCATAAAAATCTACTGCCAGTCATTAGCGGACCGGAGTTCCACTGTGGCGACCCCTAACCGGGGTAAGCCGAAAGAACAACAACTAATACATATACGATTTGCAGAAGGAGTCATTACTGGGTGCTACGAAGAGCACTTCTGGCTCACATCAAAGATCGAAACAATACTAATTTCATGAACTTTAATTGTACTTTGACTTAGGAATGGGGTCCATTCCAGTCACGGTATTAGAAACCCAAAAGATTTGGAGAAATTTGGATTTGTCAAAGGGAGATCGTGCCTGTTAAACCTGGTGGACTTCTTCACGATAGTCACCAAGTCCCTGGATGAGGGGAAATCTGTACATACAGCCTGCCTAGACTTAGCCAGCCAGGGCTTTTAACACTATTCCCCACTCAGGCATCACTGACAAACTCATCCAGCTAAATTATTAACCCTTATATTGTTAGATGTGTTGCTAACTGGCTCACTGATGGAACCCATATAGTAAAAATAGGGGAATCCACCTCCAGCTACAGACCTGTAACCAATGGTGTTCCATGGGGATCAGTCCTGTGAACTCTATTGTTTGGAATCTGTTTCTCTGAAGTACTAGCTAAAACTGAAGATCTGTGGCTGACAATGTTTGCTGATGACTGCAAACTGGGAGCGGTCATAGAATCTCCAAACAGTGTTAACATCCTGCAAGAGGGTTTTACCAAATAAATGATTGGTATCAAAGTCATGGCCTTAAACCCAATACAGAAAATATATAGTCATCCCTTTTGGTAAGAACAATGTTCCTGCTAATTACCACATCAATAATAACACCCTGTGTATGCACTCAGTGGTGAGAGACCTGGGCATACATGTTGACAGCAACATTACCTTTGATCACCATGTCTCCACAGTGGTAAGAAGGGCATTCTGTATTGCTCATCTCATAAGTAAGGGCATTGCATCCCCCCCAAAAAAGTTATAACCTCCCTGTACTCTTCCCTCATCAGGCCAATAATTGAGTACAGTGCCCCTTTTGGTATGTACCTTTCCAAACACCTGCAGCAATTGGAGAGACCACAAAGGTTCCTCACAAATAAAATTCAAGGTCTTCAGCATCTATCGTATGTGGATCATCTGAAATCACTGTCACTTTATTCTGTTTCATACACACTACTCTGTATTGCGTTTAAGGCAATCTTTGACCTTGCTTGATTGGAAATACTGCATATCCACAAGTCAAATGGTACACTGGTTATTCACTCTAAAGGACTTAACCTGGTATGTGACATTAATAGAACCTGCTGGAGGGACAGATTTATCTTTCAGAGGTTGCCACACCTTTATAACAGACTCCCACCTCATGTCAAGTAGAGCCCCTCATTGGGCCTTTTCAGACTCACTCTGGAAGTTTGGATGGGTAACCGTAAATTCACCCAGGGTGTTCCCTCTTGGACAGAGGCAGTAGGTGCTGATTGTGGAAATAAGGGTAATGCTAGTCTTGTAAGGGCCCTAGGGCCATTAACCTAGTTAACTTCCTATGATCCTATAAAACATAGGACATTTAACAGTATTAAGAGTTACATAAAAATGACAGATTCAGCAAAAACTTTACCCCTCTGCCCCCCCCCCCATCAGTAAATCAGGACATCCCCAGTACCTGTCCCCTTCCATCTAGGGAACAGGTCATCACTGCTCTCTCAAAGGCAAAAAATACAGCCTCCATGTGACTCAGTAACATCCCAGGCTGCATCCTACGTGAACTTGGGCAGGAACTTGCAGCACCATTAGGCACCCTTTTCAACCAAAGCCTAAGTACTGGCTTTGTCCTAGCTGAGTGGTGGAAAGCCACTGCCATCCTTTTACACAAAGGTGGAGTGTCCACCCATCCGGGAAATTATAGACCCATCAGCCTAACTAGCCTGTTCTGCATCTTCATGGACCTCATTAACAAGTACTTTGGCAACTTCCAAACACTTGATCCCACACAGTTTGGCTTTGTCAAGGGGAGGTCATGTCTACTAAATTTGGTCGACTTCTTTGAGACCATCACCAAAGCCATGGACAAGGGGAAGATGGTGCACACCACCTACCTTGACCTGGCCAAAGCCTTTGACACTATTCCCCACTCGGGCATAATAAGTAAACTCTCCCAACTAGGCAGCAATCCATGTTACCAGATGGGTAGCAAACTGGCTCACTGATAGAACCCACATAGTCAAAATAGGAGAAGCCAACTCAAGCAGTAGACCCGTAACAAGTGGCATACCCCAGGGTTCGGTCTTGGGCCCTCTGTTATTTGGGATATACTTTTCTGAGGTGCAGGCCAAAACCAGTGGGCTATGGCTGACCACGTTTGCAGATGACTGCAAGCTGGGTGCTGTCCATCAATTCCCTTAGTGATGTGGACATCCTCCAAGAGGGTCTCACTCGGACAAATGACTGGTGCCAGAAACATGACCTCAAGTTGAATACCAAAAAAATGCATCGTCATCCCCTTGGGGGAGAATGACGTCCTCACAAATTATCGCATTAATAACAACGTCCTAGGCATGCAATTAGTCATGAGGGATTTGGACACCCAGGTTGATAGCAACCTGACTTTTGACCACCATATTGCTTTTGTTGTACGGAAAGCCTTCTACATGGCCCACCTCATAAATAGGTGTATCTCATCCAGGGACAGCCCCATTATTGAGTACAACACCCCTTTCAGCATGTACCTCGCAAAGTACATGCAGCAGCTGGAGAGACCACAGAGGTTCCTCACCAGGAGAATCCAGGGCCTCAAACATCTACCATACACAGGCTAAAAGCCCTATCCCTCAACTCAGTTTCATGCAGACTCCTCGGAGGTGACCTCTGTCTGGCATACAAGGCGATCCCAGACCCCACCTTGATGGACTGCTGCATATCCGCAAGTCAAGCTCCACTCGCGTAACTCGCATGGGTGGCCTTAACCTGGTCTGTGACATCAACAAGACTTGTTGGCTATTTGTGTCCCAGAGACTCCCCTATCTATGGAATAGACTCCTTCTCCACATCAAGCAAAGTACTGCTTTACCCCTTTTTATCCGCAACCTGGATAACTGGATGGGAAACAAAAAAATATACCCCTGGGATTCCACCCATGTTCCTGTTGGGCAGAGGCATCGGGTGCTGATTTGTCTAAACATGGGCTAAACTCTTGGCTATATTTATAAGGGCCTCCGGGCCAGTAGCCTAGTAATCTCCTATTATCCTGTGATTATACAGACAAATCAAGTTTTACATGAAAAAAATGCAAAGGAAAAACATTAGAAATGCTTTTTATAAAAGTTAAAAATACATATCTGATATAATATGCAAGAATGTATATTGTAGTTGTAGTTAAGTCATCTGAAGAGATGTAATTGATAAAGTGGTTAGGCATACGAGTATACACGTGAAGAATATATCAGTCAGGTTATGAAGGAGATGGTTTAGTACATCTGTAAATCCATTAGTAGAGAGGTGTTCACTCAAGGAGGTTTTGAAAGAAGCAAGACTCTGAATGGAACAAATTGCTAATGGAATGGTATTCCAGGCTCTGGTTACAACACAAGAGTAAAATAAGCATGCAGGTAGGTTGGTCTTGTGGATTTGCAAAAGGTGCTGTTTTTCAGACCGAAGGGACCTCTTGGGAAGATAGAAAGTAAATAAGAGCTTACAGCAGGGCAATCTGAGGGGTTGAGAATTATTTTGTGATAAGTAGTTAATTGCAGATAGGTGTGATAGTGTGGTAGTTAAAGCCTATTTAGTGAGTGTAGGGCTGTGTAGTGATGGGTGGAGTATCTAGAATTTGGAGCGAACCTTGCAGTCTTGTTATAACCTATTTCGAGTTTAGTTTTTAGGGAGGTTAACAGATTAGTAACAAGGGAGCACTATAGCTGAGAGAGGGAAGCAGATAAGTGGTTGCAAGCACTTGTTTAGTGGATTGAGAAAGGAAATGTTTATGCTTGTGTAAAATACCAAGTTTTTGATGTGTTTTGATGATGATATGTTGTATATGTAGGTTGAATTTTAGCCTTTCATCAGTTATTACTCCCAATAGTTTAGTGCGACTAACTACTTCAAGTTTAGTGCTACTCTAGCATAGTATTGTGAACTGGGATTTGTTTATGGGAGTATTTTTCTTAGGGTGAATAACATAAATTTGGTTTTGTTGGGATTAAGAGACAAATGGTTATTGTATAACCAAATCTATATAGTAGTAAATGCTGATTGATCAATTAGTTGTAAACCTGGTGTGGTGTCTGCAAAGCTTGTACTAGTAGAGTCATCAGCATATTGTATGAGAGACCCCTGACTGAAGAGTGAAGATGATTAAGATATTGAACAAGAGTGGCCCTAATATAGAGCCTTGGGGTATACTGGTAGACGGAAGATATGTCGATAGTGAATTTTGCCATTTAATGGGCATGCCTTCGTTGAAGGTTGGACGTCGAGCTGGCACCTCAGCGTTCTTGAAAATCTACTACCAGTCATTAGCAGACCGGAGTTCTGCTGTGGCGACCCCTAACCGGGAAAAGACAAACAGCAACAACAACAACTGCTGACTATCAGATAAGTAGCTGGAAAACCGGCAAAGAGAGGGATAAACTAGACTGATATTTGAGAGCTGAATTAGAAGAAGAGAGTGAAATATTGTATCAAATGCTTTTGATAAATCAAGAAATAGGGTGGGTACAATTTTTCCCGAGTCTCTAGCCTTATTGATTGTGTCCATAAAGGATAAAAAGGCAATTGTAGTACTATGACCTGGTCTCTAACCATATTGAGTTAGAGATGGGATGTGTTCTTAAGGAGGAAATGCACAAGTTGCATGTGTACACATTTTTTCAAGGACCTTCGAGATTGAAGATAAAATTGCTATGGGTCAGTAGTTTGAGATGTTTGTAGATTTGCCGCCCTTGTAAAGTAGTAGAATAAATGCTTTTTTCCAAAGTTTTGGGACATATGATTCTTGGATAGACCTGTTAATATACAAATGGGGTAGACAATGGCATCTGCAAAAAGTTTTAGATATTCAGCTTGTCTGGTGCGTTAGAGGTTGGTTTTAGCTTGAGAAGTAGCCTTTTTATAGTGGAGGTAGGGATTTTTTTAAGTGAGAGAGTGGATGAAGCACTGTTTGTAGATTCAACTAGAAGTGAGGTAGTAAAAGAAGAGGATTGAGAGAGATGGGGTATTGTGGCGGTTCCAGTGTAGTTAGAACTGAACTGTAGTTGTGGAAAGTTAGCAGTAACATTTGTTATAGAGTTTATGAAATGTGAGTTGGAGACTGGCTGTTTTGTTCTGGTGTTTTGTCTGGGTGTGGACGTGGGTTACTTTTTTGTGCCAGGGTTGAGAAGTGATCCTGTAGATGTCCAGAATTTTTTTGGTTTTTGTTAATATTTGTTTGATGTTTTAAATAATAGTTTTGCTTTTTAATCTTTGGATGCAAGCTTTTTTTTTAATTTATACATTGTTACGGAGTTGTTTAAATCTCAATAGGTCTGAGGGTTTTTTAAGTTTTTGCCATAGTTTCAACATTTTATCTCTAGTTAGCATTAGTAGATTTGGTTAGCCATGGAGCATGGCTAGATTTCACCCTCTTTACTCTAGGGGGTGCAAGACTGTCTAATATTTTCAAAACAATTGTGTTGAAGTAATCCAATGTGTCATCTAGAGTAAGATAATTTGTTAGTCCAGTTCACACTTTAATGTATTGGAGAATGTGTGTGGGTTAAAATTGGTAAGATTCCTGACATTTTTGTAATAATGCTGTTTGAGGAAGAAGGGTGGTGTTCGATGAGCAAAGGCTGGGAGGTGGTCACTAGTAGCATTAGGAAGAGTACCAAATGAGGGGAATTTAGTGGGGTCAGAAACCAATATCCAGTCTAGGATGGATCCTTCCATGATAGTACTATTCTATCTTGTTGGGGAGGTGATAAGTTGAGTAAAATGAACTAGGTTTATAGTTGAGGATGGAAATTTAGAACAAAGATTTAAACAGTTAATGTTTATATCACCCAGAATGATGGTTTCATTTTTAATAGTGTTAAGGATAGTATTTCTTCCGGTATTGGTAAGTTATTGCCAAGGGGAATGTAAAGGACTATGATGCATACATTGTTTTGTCTTATTTATAAGAAGGACACCAACATTTTTAACAAATTGTGGGACTCTGAGAGCAAATAAGATCTACCAAAGCCAAATTTGAGGTAAGCTTGGCCTCCCAGGCCAAGGACAACGACAAAGCATTCTTTAGCTATGTCCATAACCTCAAAGGCAATACACAATTGTGTGCAGAGCTCATTGTAAATGGAGTCACCTATACTGAGCCAGAAGATATAGCAAACCTCCTGGCTGATAAATTCAGCTCCAACTTTACCCCCCTCAACCTCCCCCTACTGTTACTAGGGAACAGGTCCTTAACGATCTAAGACCAAGAGCACTGCATCAGTGGGCCCAGACAATATCCCAGGAAGCCTTCCTAATAGCATGAAACATGACCTATCAGGGACTGTGGAAATATTATTTAACTGTATCCTCCAAACAGGCTTTGTGCCTCATGAATGAAGAAAGGCAACAATTATCCCTCTACACAAAGGTGGGCCATCTACAGACCCGTACGTCTCACTAGTCTTATACATAAAGCCATGGAAAGAATTATCATGGAGATGATCAATATTGATATAGTAAACCTCCAGACACTGGACCCAACCCAGTGTGGTTTCGTCAAGGGCAGATCATGCCTACTCAACTTGGTGTACTTCAAGAAGATCAAAGCGATGGACTAGGGCAAAGTCGTTTACACTGCCTACCTCAACCTGGTCAAGGCATTTGACACAATACCCCACTCTGGTATTGTTGACAAACTCAAGAGGTTGGCTACAAACCCGTATGTCCGGTGGATAGCCAACTGACTCACAGACAGGACTCGGGAAGTTAGAATTGGGGAGACCACCTCTACAAAGAGGCCAGTTACAAGTGGAGTCCCTCGGGGATCAGTCCCTGGACCGCTCCTTTTTGGCATTTACTTCTCAGAAGTCAAGGCCAATGTCAGTAGTGTCTGGCTGACTAAATTTGCAGATGATTGCAAATTAGGAGCTCTCATTGAATCTCACACTGACACAAATGTTCTCCAGGAGGGGTTGACACAGATAAAACAACTGTCAGAGCCATGGACTAAAACTAAATGCTAAGAAATGCATAATAGTATCTTTTGGGAAGTCATCCATCCCTGGTAACTATCATATTGACAACACACCCCTTAGAGTTGACCAAGTAGTCAGGGATTTAGAGACACACACAGATAGTAATCTAGCCTTTGATCATCATGTGTATATAGTGGTGAATAAATTGTTCTGTGTTGCTCAACTTATAAACAAAGGTATAGCATCCAAGTCCAAGGAAGTCATTGTTCAACTGTGTTCGGCATTCATCAGACCTATTATTGAGTGCAATGCCCCCTTTGGTATGTACCTAACCAGGCATATCCAGCAATTGGAACGTCCACAGAGGTTCCTCACTAAAAGAATACAGGGTGTAAGTAATATGTCCTGTGCAGACTGCCTCAAAGCCCTATCTCTGTATTTTGTCTCCTACAGGCTTTTGAGGGGAGAGCTATGTCTGGCATACAGGGCATTGTCAGACCCCACTCTGATGGAACTCCTGCATATCCAAAAAACAAACAGCACCAGAATTTTCCCATTCTAAAGACTTGAACCTTGCCTGTGATGTGAATAGGACCTGCTGGAGAGATAGGTATGTATCCCAGAAACTGTCCCATGTACGGAACCGCCTCCCCATCCATGTGAAGCAGAGTTCCTCCCTAACCCAATTGAAGTGCAACTTGGACAATTGGATGGGAAACAGGAAATTCATCCCTGGTTTGACACCTATGTCTCTAATGGACAAAGGTAGCCTGTAAATGGTTAATCTCCCAGGCCAATGCTTACACTTACCAAGGATATCAGAACTTGTCAGAGATTTGGAATGCATAGCTAGGTTTAAAAAGGCCCTTGTGGTCATTAGCCTAGTAAACACCTATGATGTCGTTGTATGGGAATATAATGTCGATATTAGGATAAAGGAGAGCTGTACCTTTTTACAGCTTTGCACTGATTTACCTGAAAAACACAAATTTTATGAGGGACAGACCAAAAATGTGAGGGGAAAATCTAGACAGTTGAGAGTTTACACCTGGTGTTTAATTATGTGGCTTTGTTTAGGTATATGTAGGTTAGTGGACTGGGCTGTAAGGGTCATTCTTTAGCCATGACCTAAGGTTAAACTTGGTGTCAATCCTAGAGGTTTCAACTACTTGTTGCCTGGGTAAACAGGTTGGAGGTAATAGAGAACACTGGATTTGAAATGGTGTATTTTGTGTGATGATTGAATGTTTATGGCAAAATCATAGTTGTACGCATGCACACTGCTGTCATAACATTTTAAATCATAATCGCAAAGGCACTATTTCATTCCAGTGCTAGATTATGCTATAGCTTTACTGCCACATTATGCGATGGATATTCACTTAATTGTTAAGAAAAAGCAAGGAAACAGTCACTGACTGCCTAAGAATTATGCCAAAATGTTCATAATTTTTGCCACATAACTTTGCCAGCTAAGTGTGAGAAATCAGAAGTTGAGTAAAAAAGGTCACTTTCCTGGTAGTCCAATAATAAGCCTGTCACTGATGCCTTTTTTATCCATTTGTTGTGATCTGTCAGGCTGTACACTGGCCCTATCATGTCAGCAGGATCTTTTTCAATTTACATTTGCAAGTGCATGCCTTTGCTGTAGACAGCAACAATGAAACATTCGAGTTTACTTTCCCCATATGAATTTAGTGTTATTTGCTGTCAGAAAAGATATTTGAGCTGGTTAAAAGTGTCATGTGCGACCATTTATTAACATTTCTAAGGCAAAGTATAAAGGAATGTTTAAAAGAAAAAAAATGAATTATTTTTATTGTGACTTAGGAAATTAAGGGCCACAGCAGACAGACATGCTCAACATACCTGCGTACATTTTGTAAAATGTGTGTGTGTGTGTGTGTATGTGGGGGGGGGGGTCAACATGTGTCTTTATGTACATTTTGTGCTTGTGTGCCAGGAATCATTCATTAAGCAAAAGTCTGCCTGTGTGCTAAACTCCTGTTCTCAATGTACACCAAGGCCAAATCCTGACCTCTGGGGTGGAGGTTTACGAGCCAACAGCACACCTATAGGTACCCTCATCCCTGTTTAAACATAATTTGGACCAATGGATGGGTAATTGGAAATTTAGACCTCGTCTGGAGCCTATGTCTGATGGACAGAGGCAGTCAGTAAATCACCCTATATGTAAAAAAAAAAAATTTCTGGGTCACATTTGGGTTGCACAGCAAGGCTTATAAGGGCCTTTAGTGGTCCTTGGTCAGCAGTAATGGAGAACTTTGCACTGAGTGTAACTCGCGTTCATATTCATAGATAAGAGTTACGGTCAGTCCATTGTTCCATTATCACCAACAAGCTCTTGTGAAGATGAGTAAACCCTAGGATGAATAGTAGCAAATCCTGCTCTACATGAAGTTCTGCTGACTTTGATACACATCCACTGTAAGTTTAATAGTTATTTACCAGCATTAAGTAATTAAGTAGGTATAGCAGGTTTGCACAGATCTCTTGATAACCTGTGTATGTGAGGGGGTCTGCTACCCACCCTCTACCATTTTAAGTCTACATATAAAAAGTGCTTTATTTTTGTTTGTTTTTAAAGGGGATGGGAGATTAAGGGGAGGCAGCCTCCTTCACATGCATGCAGGTTCCAGTAATATATTCAGAATGACATTAATGAAACTGCGATGGAATAATACTGTATTTTATGGAGAACTGTTAGCTAACATCTAGCATTTGTAGGTTCATGACACTTATCCCCCCAAGAAAATCTTCACAGTTCTAACCAAAGCCAAATGGCTTTGTATACTCCTAGTCCTGCTAACATTTAAACTAATGCACAAAGACGCCCCGCCTAAAATGTAAACTAATGCACAGAGACAAATTCCAGTTCATGAGCTGACTAGCCAAAAAAAAAAAAATCCAACGTATAACCTAAACTCACAATACTCTCTCTTACCATTCCCCAAATGAAACTCCATGCCATCAATCACAGCTTTTCAATAATGGCTCAGATTTGGTAGTCTGACTCAACAGAACTTCAGTCCACCACTCCAGTCAATAAATTCAGACAAGACCTTAAACATATTATTAAAAAAAAAATTGTGTAAATACATTTCATCCCAAGGCATTACCTGATAGGCTAGTTTAATTTTAAGCACCAAACAAGATAATTGGCTAGGCTTAAAATGGCCTGCAAGGGCAGTTAGCCTAGAACTAAACTGTGATTGAATGGGATTGGTATAATAGTTTAAGGTCTTACTAAAGAGACCCAAGATACAGGGTTTAATTCTGGTTGCTGATTAGGCTTACAGTAGTCTGCAGGCTGATTAGCTTAGTATTTATCTATGAACCTATGTCCATATTGCTGCTATCTGTTAGCTTTTAGTAGGGAGAATATCTGATAGCCTGCATAGAGATGACTGAAAGTTAGTAAAACCTATTGAGTGTCAGAAGGTTAACTTAATGTCTCGTGTACATGGAGAGATTGTTATATGCACTATACTTGGCAGTATAAAATGTATTACCATTTAAGTGCACATAGCAGTGATGTACACACCCATGCAAAGTTAGTACAAAACATCTGTAGGAAGTTAGTTATCTAATCAGTTCATGTCCCAATTACTTCGCTTCCTCATAGGAAATACACCTTACTCCCATTTAGCCATTGCAAGCAGCTGCAAATGGAAGGCTTGTACTGTAAGACAAGACCCTTCTAGGATAGAAGGGAATACAGTAACTAATATGGTAATAGGATCCAACTGAGGCATCACCTATTCTAGAGTGTAGTATGGGATACAGAAAAAGAGGCTGATTTATTTAATTTTGTATTCATGAATAACTTTGTTTTACAATATCCATTGACTAATGTGAGCATATTGCTACATTAAGACTGGCATCTGATCAGTGTATGCACAACAGACTCCAAGTGCTCTCTGGCATACCATCATCTATAGTGAGATGGTGTGTTGTCATTTGGCATTAATTGATCCTACAAAAACTGTAGTATTTTCATGTGTGCGTATGATTGCAGAAGTTAGTACATACATATCTGTGAATAGACTACGTAGCAAACAGGATTTGTTATACATAGTTTTTGTAGATGGCTGTGCTGTGTTTGAGAAATACTTTGCTAGCATGTTTGGGCACATGTGTGCATTGAGTATCTTGACTTGCCACTGCTCTGATCGTGAGTTGCAGTAGGGGTTATAACACTGATTATGTGAGGGGTGTGTGTGTGTGCGTGTGTACGCTTGCAGCAACTTATGCTGTGCAGAGTGGGGTCTGCGAATCACACAACACAGTTTTATTCATAAACCTTGCCTCATTATTGTATTTATCATGGTTATGATAGCATTCACTGATTTCTGTTGTATTGCTTAGCGATTTCATCAAAATCAGATAAAAAGCAAGAAAAAAAGTATAACAACCAAAAACCCACTAAAGTACTGGAGTGGGATGGGAGTGAGAGTTGGCAAGTTCCCCTGCAGAAAGTTTCACACCTGCACCCTCTTGCATAATGTAGAATCCTCCAGGATCATGCAGCCTTAGGGAAGACGTGTTTTTCGAATAGTAATGTTTTAGTAGTTAAATGAGAATTTCACAACCAGTGAATAGCAGTTTAGCACACATCAGTACTGATTGTGGTTTTCAGTAACCTTGATTTAAGGTGTGCAATGTCATAACTTTGTCTTTGAATCACAGGTAAATGTTTCATTGTCCTGTACCTGTGTTTGAATTTTGCCTTCTCATTGTAATACCATGTTGAAGCATTTTGCTGCCTAGGTGTTTCATGAAAAAGAGCCCTCAGATCATTTGCTGTCTAGCTGGTTAAAAATGTTAAATAATGCTTTGATTGACTAGGTTGGTCTTACTGGGTTTGGTATACATTTATTGAGGAGACCCATGGAGAAAAGCTTTTCAAGTGTTACATAAATTTGATAAGTAGATAGAAAAGAAATACATATGAAAAACAAAAGAGTTAAATAAAAAATGCAGTAGTGCATAGCATGGAAGAAAATGTAGGACTGTACAGTCACTGCACCAAATAATAAAAAAATTCACTAAACACAGAATATTGAAAAATATGAAACTTTTACAGCCAGTGCACAGAATAATAAATAGTTAATAAAGTAATATAGTTCAATCAGTTGTGTGTGTGTGTGTGTGTGTGTGTGTGTGTTGCAAGCTGTAATAGAGTTTGGTCCTAGTATAAGCGATATCTGGTTTAGAGTGGTACTATATATCCAGCTGCACGTGTATGGTTACAAATAAAAACACTTAAGTACAGGTCAAGTCAAAGTACACATTTGGAAATTCCTCTGAGGAAGTAAAGCACTATAAGAAGTCAGGAAATTTTTGGGACAAAACAGTAGGCTAAATAACAGGTATATGCTTAATCTAAGCTTAATTTGTGTAAGTGCCATACTCTGCAGTGGGTATTGAAGGTGTTACAGATATAGGAAGCTAACAGCAAGGGTACTATCCATGAACAATTAGGGCAAGAATGAATTCCTATATGCAAGGAAGATAGTTTGGGTTCTAAGCTAAAAATAAACCAGTTAAGGTGAAAGAGGTAATGTAGTAATTCAAGAAGCCGGTTGATGCTGTAGCTTCTGCAGTTATTGTTGCCCTGTAGCCAGCTTTTAAGTAGATAAAACTAGTTGACTTCTAGATGCTGGTGTTGGATGGTAGAGGTTGAGACTTTGGGAAGGTTGTGACGAAATGTTGTGTCTCTTCACTGTGAATTTTTTTGAATGTTTGGAAGGTTTGTACTGTGAGATTTTGGGGTTCTGCCTGCATGGCACCAGTTTACTAGGTAGGCTAAGTCAGGGTAAAGAGACGTTTACGTGTGAATTATGTTTATGTTTGATACAGTGCAGTCTTAGTTTCAAGGATTAGCCATCCAATAGTTATTTTCTACTTTTACACCGGTGGGTAGTAGTATGGCCGTTAAATGCAAAATGAGCCATTCTGTCTCTGCTTTTGCCAGCTGTGAGATACTATTGTCAGAAGTGTTAGCAAGTGTTTCTTTAATAACCAGCTATCTGAAAAGTAGCATGGCTTGTTTAGTTTGTGTCTTGGTTACTTTTGTTTAGGGTGAGTTGGTGTTGCACCTACTCAGTGTCTCCCGATTTTAGCCTGCCTGCTTGTCATCTACATGATTTGGATTATTTTTCGTATTTTGCAGCCTAAAATTTTACTTAGACTAGACCTCCTTTATGTCTTTAACCAAAGATGTCTCTGAATGTTAGTTTGATCGCTCTTTATTGACATTCTAAAACAAGTTACAATACATTAATTTCAAATTTCCAGCATGTGTTTTCAGAAAACTATTCCATATATTCTCATCCAGTGTTGAGGAACTTCTTGGCTGTACTGGAGTTTATGGATTGCACATCCATTCATAATTATTCTTAAATGGAAGCTTTTGATACTTTTTTCCTTTCTGGTGTTACTGTACCCACCCCCAAAAAAATGACTGGGAGTTATGTAAAACAAGTATTTTAATACATTAAAAAATTGTCATCCTTTTTAAAACATTATTAACTGAGTCACTAATAAAAACAAAATGACAAATAGGGATTTTTTGCACAACCCTTTATTCTAATTCCCTTCCCACTTTCATTAAAATCAAAATGAAAAATCCAGCAAAGCTAGAACGTCCACTGCCTGACCTCCCAAACCTCTTGTATCAGAGGCTCATGGGATATATGCAAACGACCCTTATGAACATCAGGTGTTTCAGCTAATTGGCCATTCTGAATGCCCATGATTTGTTTCGTTGTTTTAATGGACAATTTCAGGCCAATAAAGCCAAACCCCACTAGATGTGGATATGCATATTTCGGCCTTATGACCTTGTCAGCACAGCACAAGCAGAGTGTTTGACTAAGCATAAGAAACACAGGGCTGTTATACCCAGCTGATGTCCACTCTGCTTGTGCTGACGAGGTCATAAGGCTGAAATTCTGGTAACATCTAATATGTTTTAACAAATTTTTAATAGATCTATATGTCCTTTAAGAATTTTTTATCAGGGATTCTTTTTATTGTGGTGTTGATTTTGATTGACATTTTTTGTAACCTATCAGGTTTGGCTATATGATATTTAAACAGGGTGTTTGCACATTTTTAATTGTTCTGATGAAGTCAACTTTTTGTTGATGAAAGCGCTTAACCTTTGGAGTACTTTGGATTTGTGATTATAGTTGTACAATAAAGTATTTGTACCAAAGTTTTGGGTGCCTTTGTCTTTTCTTCCCTATGAAGACCAGTTATACTGCTTAAACACATTGCATCCCTGTTACCACACCCACTGCCTTATTGCCCTTCCAACTGCCTCCTGCTAGCTTATTATCTTAAACCTCTTCCTCTATAATGCCTTTTAGCCTGCCATCAAAAGAGACTTGGATCACAAACTACTGTCTGTAATATTCCCACGAGTGACACCTTGTCCACTACTTTCACTGTTTAACTTCTTACCTACATGAACTCTGTACCACCCCTCCCTCACCTGCCTTTTGCCAGCCCTACTCATTTACCTTTCTTACTGTGCTATCATAGATCTGCAGAACCACACACCTTCTCTCACATAACATGCTGTAATCTCTCACATCCTTTGTGTTCTCATTCACTCATTGTCCATCACGCAAACACTGTATACTGATGTAAACCTCCCCACTTAAATGCTTGGAAACAGCCTGAATACTTTATCTTCATAGTTTACTGAACCCAATGCATTGTGTTTTTTTGTATAATGTTAAACATAATTTCTTAACTGCAAGTGCACACACTGCCACACATGTACAGCGTTAAAAAATTGCCCTTTCATTAGACATATGTTGTGTGATGGAAATATAAACTAACTGTAACCCCCCCCCCCCCAAATCAACAGCAGCAGACATTGCATTGATTAAATTGGAATCCAACAGTTTTATATGGTCCATCCTTTATGCATTTTGTGCACAATTCCTCAACTGTACCACCCTTACAGTGACATTAACTGACATGTAGGTGACATGTAGGCATTCAGGTCCCTTTTGATTCTCCTATACTCTGCTTCTACATCACAGTCAGTCAGGGATCCTTTGCTCTTGAACTGATCAACTGACTCCATGGCAGTTATTTCTTCCTGCTGCCATGTGCATTTATTAAATGTTACCTGCTTTTGTAACATCTCTACCTCTTTTTGTGATAATCATTCCCATCTCAGTCCCTTCCATACTGCCTTTAATAGTGCAGCGTATACCAGCATAGCCCACCTCTTGCCGCTCTCCTGATAGAACTCTGTAGCAAGATAGAATTGTGCCCATCTTGTGCATACCTCCCCAGAGTAGCCTTCTTCATACCTCACACTCCCTGACACCATCTTTAAATGGCCACATTTTTGCTCAATGACTGTGACATTTCAGTATCATGTACCTATACCTTCTGGGGTTATGGATTGCCTTTTTCAAATCCTGTGAGGTGATTTATTCATTGTTCCAGGAAACTCAAAGGATCATTCTACCTTCCAGTCTGGCACATATCCATTCAAGACTGTGTCTGTGTGTTTCTGTGTGTGTGTTTGTGCTGTCATCTTGCCAATCCCTCATATCTTTCCCTTTTGCTGGTAAATCTCCTCCCTTGCCTTTGCACTTCTTTGCTTTACTTCCCTACTCTGCATATCCAACCCTTAAGTGATTGGCATCCATGTAAAGCTTATTCATTCTGTCCTTTATGTTCAGAGTAGTTAAACTTAATAAATAACCAAAAAAAAAGTGTAGGTCAAATATTTTGTAACCTAATCAAATGTACAAGAACTTTTTTGGCAGTTCACATCATTGTCTGATAAAGAGGGGTAAACAGCTCTTCAGCTTACCAGCTCTACACACTGAAAGCATTTCCTTTTCAGTGATTGTAAACTGGTAATGCCACAGAATTACTGTTATTTCTAGATTAACTGTGAGAATTATACAAAATGCCTACAGTGGAAGCCAAGAATTAAGTACCAAATGACCTCAGAAGCCAAAAACACCAACCCCAATCAACAGATGAATTGATGTCCAGCTACAAACAGTCAAATGAAGATAAAATGTGTGTTGTTATAAAAGTGCAACACTTACAATTCCCTTTTTTTAGTTTTGGTTTTTTAAGCGCTTTCGTTCACACTGGTTTAAAATATTGAACAAAGAACTTCATCAGACAACAGCCAGATTTATAAAAACAACGTTGTACTGCGTCTTAATTGATTCACATAGACACCCCCCCTTAAAGGAACCCAAGCTCAACTATCAGCATATATAAAAATTATAAAAAGACTCTTCTCTTTTGTGCATTTAATTTCCAGATACTCTTTATAGATGCATTCTCTTTAACCCTGGCCAATACTTTGCATTTAAAAGAATTTGCCAGGCAATTTCTCATTTTTCCAATAACGATGGCCAAGCCCCCCTCCATTCAAGTTCAAGGCTTCCAAAACCACAAACTTGAATGAATAGGAAGGGTATTCACTTCTATGTTTAGCTAGTGCATTAGTTTCTTTATTATTCCTAAGATCCCTAATATGTTCACCTATATTATTTTTTAATTTATGTTCAGTTTTCCCTATAGAAAAGAAATCACACTGGCAACATAGGACACAATAAACAACCCTCACAGTGTCGCAATTAAACTTGCATTAAATTTTAAATTTCTAGCCATTAATGTTCATCTCACTAGTTTCAAGAATGTATAAACAAAAAGACATGCCGCACATTTATACATGTATCCTGTCCGTCTCTGCTTCTTAAAGTTTTCAAAAATATTCTTGAAATTACAGCTCCTTTTGTAAACTATAAGAGGTCTTGACCCACAAAATCTTTGTTCTATCACAACTTAGGATATCCTTCACCAAGTTACTTTCTGTACAAAAAGTAGTAATAAGTAAACTTGTAAAGTTTAAATTACCAGTTCGCATCAGAGTGTCTATACCAGAATCATTTCTTTTTTCAATTTTGTTACGACCCATTTCTGTCTCAAACCCAATTATACCCGGAGAACAATCCTCTCCTAAATTCCCGGACCGTGCAAACAAAATTGGAGAAAAATGTCCATATTCTCTCTCTCAACTTCATAGGTTAGGTTCGTAGGTTAGTACTAGGCTAACTGCCCATGCGAGTCATTTTAAGCCTAGCCAATTATCCCTTGTGAGACTCAAACCCTGCACCTTGTGTTTGTAAAGCAAACACCTTAACCATTAGGCCACCCTCCCAACCCTCAACTTTATTTCTGTAACTAAATACTGTAGGTAACCACATTTTAAAAATATCTCCTCCAGTTTGTTACACTCACTAATAAAAACTTCAAACATGGTCATCATATGGGCAGCCCTAACAAATTGGCCTTTTACTACAGCCCGCTTTTGTTTAAATGGATGGCCACTACAAAAATGAAGAAAACTATTAGAATGAATCTCTCTCCGAAATATTTCTGAGACAAATCTTCTATTTTGCAGGTCCTTCTGTAAAAGGATATTCAAAAAAGAAATCTCTTCACTACTGATATTGTGCGTAAGTCTTAAAAAAGTAGTTGTCCCATTTATATAGTCTAAAAAGCTCTCTCTAGCCTAGGGCCTTTCCAAAGGATGAATATATCATCCAAAAAGCGGGTATACATATGGCACTATTTAAAAAAGGGGACTCCACAAGAAACCTTTTCTCCTACTCCAGCATAACAATGTTGGCATACAGGCCATCACATGATGACACCATAGCAACTCCTTCTAACTGTAAGTGTAATTCATTATCAAATAAGATGAAATTGTTTCTTAAAATTGTCTAACAATTGCTCATACATATTAATGTACGTTTGAGGGACCCCCTTTCTTATCAAATAATCACAAAACCGTTCCTCTCCAATAGCATGTGGGACAATCGTGCATAGATCTTTAATATCAAGAGTTAAAAAGACGAAAGTTTCATCAAAAAATTCCCACAAATCCCTACATATCTGCAGTTCAGTCATTACAAACTCCTTCAATATTTTTTTCTCTGTTTTTTAGCTTTGACTGCCTTTTCCCGCCTAAAAAGCGAATTTGTAACTGATCTGTGCTTTAAAAAGTTTAAATTGCTTTTGCCTTCTGCTTTTTACAGATGTTCATCATGCATACAGCTGCAGTAATCACAGATGGGTTTTCTGCCGTCAGGTGGGTCCTCGGTCGGCCGAATTCCAAAGTCTAGGTCCAGCGTCGTTTGTTGTCGCTTTCTTTCCTGACATCAGTGAGGCAGGGGTATATAAGACACAGCCGACGCCATTTTCTTCAGTCTTTTTTGCCGCGCGGTGCCCGAAGCAGAAGCAGTTCGCAAGTGCCGGTCGGCCAGCTCCTGAATTCTGAAAATTGGAAACCAAGTCTTCTTTAAAGCCAAGTACCCGCTGGAAACTTTTCTTGCCTCAGACCGATGTCAGAAGAAGTTAACAATTGTATTTCTTGTGGGAAGCAAATACCGCATAAGGATTTCCATTCCTCTGCATACCTTGTTTAGGCCCAGACCACGACGCCTCGGCTGTCGCTGCGCTACTTTCAATAAACGCACTATTAAGCGCCGGGCGGAGTTAACACCTTTTGGTAAAGCCTTTGATTATAAAATGTCGCTGGAGACTCCACCGCTTTGTCCAAAATGCAAGGACAAGGACCGGCACGCGAGGTCCGCGGTCTCCACCGACACCACGCCAAAACCGGCTACACGTGGTCCGGTTCTCAGCGAGACGCCTATGCAGTCCCTGACCGGCGACACTTCTTTGGCAGTGTCTTCTGTAACCGAGACCGCAGGTACCTCGGCCCATACCCAGACTATAACCACCGAAGCCACTGTGAGCGTTGAGCATCCTAATGTGGACAGGTCCACTTCCACCCATGGTGTCTTTAGACCCTCATCTTCCTTTTCCATTAAGGCCTTTACTAAGTCCAAATCAGCCAGGCATCCCAAGAGGCCTATTGCACAGGGCCCATCTCCAGGCCCCATGCCTAAAAAACAGATGCTTAAAATGGCTGAGGATTTAATTACTCTTATCAGGGGTTCCCAACCCCCTTCAGACAAGAGACCCAGAGTGGAGGAAGATTCTCCCTCTTCAGAATGTTCTGAAAAAATGGAGCCCTGATCAGATGTAGAGGAACACTCTTACTCCCCTTTTGAGGATTCTGATGCAGAGCAGTCCATTCCTTCTGTATCTCCTCCAGAGGATTTTTCTTTTGGGGAAACCTTGCACACCTTGAGGGAACACTTCCATTGGGAAGGCCAAGACTTTTCTGATTCCAAGAAAAGACTTGGGGAATTTCTTTTGTTACCTCAACACAGACCTCTGGCGATACCTCCTGTCTTGGACATACTTGATGATGTTTATTCGGAGGCTTGCCTTAATCCGGATTCCCTGCCTCCTGCCCCAGTCAAGCCTGATAGGTACTACAGAGTTCCTAACTCTCACCAATTTCTTTACAAGAGCCATAATGCTGACCCTGAAACCATTTCTCAAGGCCCCAAGGGAATGAAGGCCTCTACTGCTAAGAATCCACTTCCTTCCGAAAGAGAGTCAAGATCCTTAGAAAGGTGGGGAAAAAAAGGTATATACCTCGGCCACCCTAGCCATGAGGGCCTTAAATTGTCAGTTCCATATGCTTAAATATCAGCAGTTTCTGTTATCACAATTAAGAAATAAAATGTCTCAACCTGAACAACCAGATTTAAAGGAGTTGCAGGATATGATGCATAGTGCAGACCAAGTGGGTAAACACACCTTACAATGTGGCTGTGATGCCCTAGAGGCCTCAAGTAGAGCAGCTGTTACAGGATCAGTCATTCGTAGACATGCATGGCTTAGGGAACAAATCTTGCCTGATCATGTGAAAGCTTAACTACTAGATGCTCCTTTACAAAAGGATGTGCTATTTGGTACTAATGCTGAGGAGGTACTATGGAAAATGGAAGAAAAAGCCAAATCTATGCAAACTGTCAAAGCTTTTCTACAGGTTCAACCACCACGTTTTAGCAGAAATTGGCCTTCTAAAAACTGGTCCTTTCCAGTCACGGACAAGCCCCAAAGAGGTAGATACAGGCACAAGGGCAGAGGACAATCACAAGGATCATATAGAGGCAGGCAATGGCAAACTCCAGCACCAAGAGGTGGCGAAGACAGTGCACAACAATACAGGAAACAAACCCAATGACTTCTTCCTTTCCATGCCAAGCAAGTCTCAGCTGGCAGCACCCTTGGGAGGAAAGCTGGCATTATTTATAAGAAATTGGCATATTTTCACAACAGACAAATGGATCCTGGACGTTATAAACAGAGGCTACAGATTTCATTTTCACACTCTTCCAAAAATGAGAGGCATGCCAAATCTGCCACACAATCAAAGGGCAGAGGCACAACTACAAATTTCAAAGCTCATAGACATGAAAGCTATTCAAGAGGTACCTACTCACGAACAAGGTCTAGGTTTTATTCCAGGCTATTTCTGGTACCAAGGAAAGGAACCGACTGGAGACCCATTTTGGACTTATCCATCCTAAACACATTCTTACTCGTACCAAAATTCAAGATGCTCACATTACAGCAGCTTCTTCCCATGCTGGGCAAGGAGTTTTGGCTGGTAACATTGGACCTCAAGGAGGCATACCTGCATGTCCCAATCAGACAAAGCTGCAGAAGATACCTCAGATTTCTTGCAGGTTCAATCCACTATCAGTTCTCTGCATTGCCCTTTGGCTTATCTACTGCGCCCAGAGTATTCACGAAATGCCTGGCATCAGTAATTGCCTACTGCAGACTTCAAGGGATACAAATTTACCCTTATTTGGATGACTGCCTGATCCAAGCGGACAGCAAACACATACTTCTGGAACATCTGGCTTATGTAACACGGTTACTGAATTCTCTGGGATACACAGACAACAAAGAGAAATCCAGGCTAACACCATCTCAGAAAATAACTTTCCTGGGTGCCAGCTTGGACACAAACACCCAGATGGCCTATCTTACACCAGAAAACAGGGCAACTAACTCAGTACTTCAAAATACTAGCAAATTGTACCAGGCTTACTGCAAGGAAAATCCTGCAGGCTCTGGGCTTCATGGCATCTTGCATTCTTTTAATCCCATGTGCAAAGTTGCATATGAGGAAACTTCAGTGGTACCTAAAAAACCTATGGTCTCAACACAGCCACAGTTTGGAAACAATAATACCAATAATTCCATGTTTGCAAAAGGAATTTCTATGGTGGGCCCAAGCATGTCAAACAAACACAGGTCTCCCATTCTGCAAGCCTCAAGCAAATCAAGTCATCACAACAGACGCCTCAGATTACGCTTGGGGGGCGCACATGACAGACAGGTGCATCCAGGGCAAATGGTCCCAAAAGGAAAAGCGCCTTCACATCAATCAAAAAGAAATGCTAGCAGTGATAAATGCAATTACAGCCTTCAAGGACCTCCTGCATCCAGGACAATTATTGATAAGAACAGACAACACCACAGTAATGTGGTACATAAACAAACAAGGAGGAACACATTCATACCCCCTGTGCAGACTAGCCATGACACTTTGGAACTTGGCTCTGGAATGGCAAATCGAACTTCAAGCACAGTACTTGCCAGGTTTGGAAAACACGCTGGCAGACAATCTAAGCAGAAATATGACAGATCCACATGAATGGAAGTTGCATCCTCAAGTGTTTACAAAGATAATCCAAGCGTGGGGAAGGCCAGACATAGATCTCTTCGCCTCCCACAGGAATCATCAATTGGAAAAGTTCTGTTTAAGGACCTTTCATCCAAAGGCCTGGAGAGTGGACGCCCTTTCATTCAGTTGGGCAGCATGGACAGTGTACGCTTTCCCACCTCTGCCTCTTCTGCCCAAGGTGCTTTTGAAAGCAAGAGCAGAAAGACCGAAGATGATACTGATTGCTCCAGACTTGCCAAGACAACATTGGTACCCACTCCTGAGGAGCCTAACACATACTCCTCCCTGGTCCCTACCTCTAATGCCTCTTCTGCTGACTCAGCACAGCTACAAAACTCTTCACAGTCAGCTGAAAACACTCAATCTCGCTGCATGGAAAATTCCTTAACACCACAACAGACCCTACTCCCCAAAGAGGTGCAGGATGTCATTTTGGAGACCAGAAGGCCATCTACTAGAAAGGCTTACTCCGCAAAATGGAAACGGTTTTGCTCTTGGAATGAGAAAAAAGGCCAGGACCCTAGAAAACTGAATTTGCCTCAGGTGTTACAGTATCTAGCTGAGCTGCTGAACAGTGGACTTTCATTTTCCTCCATAAAAATCCATGCCTCAGCCATTTCTGCAGAATTCAACACTGATCCACCCTTATTCTCTCTTAAGACAGTTCCTCAGAGGGGCTAAGAATATAAGACCGCCAAGGAAACAACCAATGCCAACCTGGGATCTTAATTACATTCTGGAAAAATTAACATTGCCTCCCTTTGAACCAGCTGCCTCAACAGATTTGCAATATTTGTCCTGGAAAACAGCTTTCCTTCTGGCCATTACCTCAGCTCGTAGGGTTTCGGAACTACAAGCCCTCATGGCTGTGCAGCCCTTTCTCATCTTCCATCAGGACAGGGTTTCCTTCAAC
Organism: Protopterus annectens; assembly: GCF_019279795.1. Lineage (NCBI taxonomy): Eukaryota > Metazoa > Chordata > Ceratodontiformes > Protopteridae > Protopterus > Protopterus annectens. Next base: position 1,624,509,843 of record NC_056725.1, read on the forward strand.
CAACCCGTCATTTATGCCTAAAGTGGTATCCAGGGTAGCTTTAAATCAAGCCATACACTAACCTACCTTTTACCCCAATCCTCAAAACAAAGGGGAAAGACTGCTACACTCCTTAGACATCCATAGACAGCTACGTTATTATTTGGACAGAACAAAGCCTTTCAGGAAATCAGAACAACTTTTTGTGTCCTATGCTGTAGGAGCTCAAGGGAAGCCAGTTACCAAACAGACAATTTCAAAATGGATAGGCCACTGCATACGGTTTTGTTACTCCTATCATGGAAAATCTGTCCCTACAGGCATCAGATCCCACTCCACCAGGGCCACAGCTACCTCTACAGCCTTCCTCAGAGGAGTTCCTACCAAAGATATTTTGGAGACAGCCACTTGGAGTTCTGTGCATACCTTCACAAAACACTACCACCTGCCTTTATATTCCAAAACTAGAGCAGGCTTTGCCACTGCTGTGTTGCAGGGCATTCTGGCTCATCCCAGTTCCACCTAGTGCCTACCACCCTGTGCGTAGCTTTGGGATTCTACCCATCTGTGATTACTGCAGCTGTATGCACGATGAACATAGTACAGTTTTGTACCTACCATAAATGTAGATGTTCGAGTGCTAATACAGCTGCAGTACAGTTTTCCCTCCCTCCTTCCCCTCATGGTAAAGGCCTAGGGCTTAACCCCTCTTCATACAACCTGATTGGGTTATCCTTCTATGGTATATTTGCTTGCAACTACTGATTTTTGATTATATTGCATTGCACGTATATAAGTATAATTTATGTATTGCCTTCCTTCTGGGGGCACCTGACATCTGGGGCAAGAAAGACTGAAGAAAATGGCGTCGGCTGTGTCTTATATACCCCTGCCTCACTGATGTCAGGAAAGAAAGCGACAACAACCGACGCCGGACCTAGACTTTGGAATTCGGCCGACCGAGGACCCGCCTGACGGCAGAAAACCCATCTGTGATTACTGCAGCTGTATTAGCACTCGAACATCTACATTTATGGTAGGTACAAAACTGTACTTTTTTTCACTTCTTTTATATCAATTTAAGTCGTTTTTGTATTGTATAACTGTTGTTGGCTACACACTAAAGTGCGCTAGCCTGTTTATAGCATTTACAGTGTTTTCTGTGTGTTTTTCTGCTGTTTCCTGAAAAAAAACAAAAAAAAAAATATTCTCTTTTCCTGCCTTTGCTGAAATAGATTAGTCCAAATTTCAGGTTTTGCTGAATTCCGGACTGTGGTATAGTTTCCCGTGTTGCCCATATCCTTACTTGGATAGGAGGAAGCTTCTCTGTTCACCAGTGAGAGTGGGGAGCTTTGAGCAGCCTATCTGACCCTGGAGGAGTGGTCTCGGCCCTGAAACTTGTAGCTTATTGGCCGTTTTGGGTCAATTCTGATCTCTTTCAGTTTCCCTGCTTTAAAACCCGCATTTGCACATAGCGCAGCATCGGGCAGCGCTGCTTAAACGGGTTTAAACTATTCCTGGCTCCACAAAGTCTGCTCTTCACTTTTTCCCTTAGAACTGTTCTAAATCTCAAAGTAAGCACTCTATTTTCATTCTAAAGCCCTGCAGTTTCTCATATAAGTAATCTTATAAGTAAGCACTAATAAACTAAAGCACTACACCCTCTTATACTCCCTTTAAGTACTTGGCTCCCTATTGGTCCTTTTTGATCAGTCAAAAAGTAGTTCCTTATACTATTCTGGCATGTCCAAAAGTCAGTTTCAGGTTTACTCTCCAGTCCAGCTGGTGAATCTGGGAATCTTGAGGCAATGTTACAACTGCCTTACGTACACAGACCACCATCTCCTCCTCCCAAGAAGCTCAAATATATGTGAGAGATGCAACTATATAGCCAAACTGGAGGCTGAACTCTTTCAGCCCAGTACTGGCGCAGTCAGTCAGGAGGAGAAGGTAACCACACACACCACAAATCCAGTCTCACATAGACCTATCGCAACAGCAAACCAAACACATAAACACACAAAAACATACTTGGAGGCTCTAAATAAAAATCTGCCCAAGCAGCAGAGACCTCCAAAGCAGACATCCAAGCAACCGCTACCCCACAACAATACCCACGTATCGCATAATTCACAAAGTCAGTGTGCCACACAGTCACAGCCCTTAAGGATAAACAACACACTTAATACACTTGTAATAGGTGACTCTATTGTCAGACACACTGACGTCCCACTCACCAGGCTGAACAAGGAGAAGGTCACTGTAAGCTGTCTGTCGGGTGCCAGGATCCGCCACATAACACAAGCACTCAGGTCACTCCAAAGCAAGTAGAAATATCACTCCGTTATTGTCCATGCTGGTGTGAATGACCTGAGACGTACCTCCCTGGACTACATGAAAAGTGACATAGAGGAGCTCTCTGATCATGTAGCCCAGGCCGGTATGACCCTGACCTTGAGTAGCATCTTACCCTCACCAAGAATGATGCCACAGTATAAAGACAAAATGATCAATTTTAACAATTGGCTAAAGTATTGGTGTCATTCAAAGGGGATCCAGTGTCTGTCAGCCTGGGATGACATGCTCGACAAGCCACGTTGCTTCGCTAGGGACGGCTTGCACCCGTCACCCCTAGTCTTTCGAATATTGGCTAAGGCTCTTGCCACCCCCAAAGTGCCTTTTTTAGGCAAGGCTCAAAAGACAAACCCACTTCCATAGACAACACAAGGAAAAAGAAACTTAGGGTAATGCTGCTCAACGCCAGAAGTCTAAACCTCAAGATGCACGCACTCGAGGCTCTCCTCAGTATGGAGAATATCGATATCTGTGCAGTAACAGAAACCTGGTTCAAGGCTCCCGAGAGCACCCCAGCACTACCAGGTTATACCTCATACCATGTTTTTCGGCCACAAAAGGAGGGGGAGTATCCATATTCATCAACGATACCCACACCTCCAGGTTAGTGGCACTGCACGAAGCATCGGAGACCATCCATGTGCAACTAACAGTGGGCAAAACTGCCTTTCAGTTTGTAGCCTGCTACAGACCACCTTCCCAAACTCAGGAACCCCACTCAGCTTTCCTGAGAACACTGGAGAATATGAAGGTCTCTCCAAACACCATCATGTTGGGTGACTTCAACTACCCAAACATAGACTGGGAGCACTACTCAAGCCCCAACACCCTCGCCCAACAGTTCCTAGAATTTATAAACTCAAATGCTATGGAACAACTGGTCACCACTCCCACAAGAGGGGAAAACATATTGAACCTGATCATCACCAACATGGGGACTCTATGTTCCATACCAGAGGTATACCCCTCATTGGTAAGATCTGACCATAAATTAATCTCACTGGACATCCATATCCCGTCCCCACCCCCAGCCAAGGAAACCACGGTGAAGAACTTCTCAAAAGCTAACTTCACACTTCTCAAAACCGAGGTGGAATCCTTCAAAGCCCCCGGGCCAGTGGAAAATACGGCCCAAACCGCAGAATCCTTTACAAATGCATTCTATGGACATCTACAGGAATGCATGGATCGTGCTATCCCAAATAAAACCAAGACTCACTCCTCCAAAGGCAGGAGACCTGTCTGGTGGACCCCAGCCATAAATAAGGTATACAACAGAAGGAGGAAGCTACTACATGATAGAGCAAAATCCCAAAAAGGGAAGGCATCTCCGATCAGTATTAGCAAGAAACTACGATCGCTCATAAAATTATCTAAGGCCAGCTTCGAAAGAAAAATTGCACAAGATGCTAAAGATAATCACAAGGCCTTCTTTAGTTATGTCGGGAACCTGGGTGGCAACTCCCAGATATGCTCTGAGTTAGTGCAAAATGACAAAAAATACACTGAACCCACAGACATTGCCAACATCCTGGCAGACAGGTTCAGTGCAAACTTCTCCCCCCCTTCCCCGCCAAAAGAGCAAATGTCTATCCCAACAAGAGTGTAGCCTCCCTGACATCACAGATGCCCAGGTGAGAGCTGCCCTCTCCAAAGCAAAAAACACAGCATCAATGGGACCGGACGGTGTCCCGGGCTGCATCTTACACGAGCTCCAAGAAGAACTGAACCCTCACATAAAGTCACTGTTCATTCTCAGCCTTACTACAGGATATGTACCCAAGGAATGGCGTACAGCAACAGTGGTCCCACTCCACAAAGGTGGTGCCACAATGGACCCTGGAAACTATCGCCCTATAAGCCTGACTAGCCTGGTCTGCAAAGCTATGGAGCGTATCATCATGGAACTCATAAACAAAGACATTGGGTACCTCCAAACACTGGATCCTACCCAATTCGGCTTTGTTAAGGGCAGATCTTGCCTCTTAAACCTGGTCGACTTCTTTGAAACAGTCACCAAGGCCATAGATGAAGGGAAGGTAGTCCACACAGCCTACCTGGACCTCGCAAAAGCCTTCGACACATTACCCCACTCGGGCATCATAAATAAGCTCACCAGCTTAAATATCAACCCCTATGTCACAAGATGGGTTGCAAACTGGCTCAGGGATAGAACCCACATGGTCAGAATTGCAGGTGCCATGTCAGACTCTAAACCAGTTACAAGTGGCATCCCACAAGGCTCAGTCCTGGGACCTCTTTTGTTCGGTATATATTTCTCGGAGGTACAGGCTAACACGGGAGGACTATGGCTGACCAAGTTCGCAGGTGACTGCAAACTGGGTGCCATAATCGACTCGCCGACTGACACAAGCATCCTCCAAAAGGGTCTCACAGAGACGGATAACTGGTGCCAGAGCCGTGGCCTTAAGCTAAATGCCAAAAAGTGCATAGTCATCCCCTTTGGGGAAAAAGAAAGTGCCCACAAATTACCACATAGGTGGTAATCCATTAAGTACGGAAGAAGTAATTGGGGATTTGGGGACCCAAGTAGATAGAAATCTCTCCTTTGACAATCACGTTGCCAAAGTGGTTAGAAAGACCTTCTATATAGCCCACCTTATCACGATAGGGTTCACATCTAGATCGAGAGGTCATTGCGCCCCTCTACTCATCACTCATCAGGCCCATAATTGAATACAATGCCCCATTTGGGATGTACCTTACCAGACACCTGCAGCAACTGGAAAGACCCCAAAAGTACCTCACCAAGAGGATCAAGGGACTCAAACAGATGCCCTACGCAGTTAGGCTAAAGAAACTCCAGCTCTACTCAGTTGCTTACCGCCTACTCAGAGGCGATCTGTGCCTGACGTATAAAGCCATGTCCAAACCAGAATTAATGAACATGCTCCACCTCAGGAAATCCATATCCCTTAGAACTACATGCTCCAGGGACTTAAACCTCAGCACAGAAATAAATAGGACATGCTGGAGGGACAGATTCATATCCCAGAGGCTCCCCTCACTCTGGAACAAAATCCCAATCCATATTAGGCAGAGCCCCTCAATGACCCTCTTCAAGAGAAATCTTGACGAATGGATGAGAGATCGTAGGTTTACCCCTGGGATCTCTTCTGTGTCCCTACTAGACAGAGGCACAGTAAACTAAACTAACCTTAAAAGGGCTATCTTCTGTGACCTACTATACAGAGGCACAGTCAGCTAATCTAAAAGGGTGGCGAAAGCCAAACACACTCTGGCTAGGCTTATAAATGCCCGAGGGCAGATAGTCTAGTATCATCCTATGAACCTATATCCAAAAATGTAGCAATGGGAGATGAAATGGAACCTCTGGCATTCACAATTGGACGCATAGGGGGTTGGCTTCTGTGTGTGTATGTTTGTGTGAGTGTATATGTGTTGTAATCATGCCAGTCCCTCATATCTTTCACTTCTGCTGGTAAATCTCCTCCCTTGCCTTTGAACTTGTTTGCTTTACTTCCCTACTCTGCATTTCCAACCCTTAAGTGATTGGTATCTACGTAGAGCTTACTCGTTCTGTCCTTATGGTTCAGAGTAGTTAAACTTGTCTATAACCAAAAAGTGTAGGTCAAATATTTTGTAACCAAATGAAATATACAAGAACTTTTTTGGCAGGTCACATCATTGTCTAATAAAGAGAGGTAAAAAGTTCTAGAGCTTACCAGCTCTACACTGAAAGCATTTCCTTTTCAGTGATTGTAAACTGGTAATGCCACAGAATTACTGTTATTTCTGGATTTATAACTGTGAGAATTAAACAAAATGCTTATAGTGGAAGCCAAGAATTAAGTACCCCTGACTGACCTATAAGAGATGACCTGTAAAGAGATGCATGAAATCCTGTCTGTATACCTTTAGATGACTTGCATTGGGAACTTCCAGAGAGTCGAAAAATCTCTGCAGAAGTGCTTGGTCAGCAAGTTTAATAACACTGTTCATTGTCAGTAAGTTTGTTTAGTCATATATTCAATCTAGTTGGAAAGGTGATCATAGGAAGACTAAACAAAAAGGACCAAGCACAGACCCCCCCCCGAGGGACACGTACATTTACAACTTTCTTGTCAGACTACTTCTTCTTAATTTAACTCTGTATCTCCTGTCCTGAAAGCAGTTGCAACCCACTCATTAATATATCTGCTTATGTTGGCAGATACCATGAACACCTCCTTCTGGGGCATTGAAGCAAAGGCTTTTGCCAAATCCAAATAAATCCAACAAAAAAAGCATAAAACTGATATAGAAATAAACTTCAGGTTACAGGACACGACACCAGTCAAAAATTAAGATTCCAAGTTTTATTCCGACTGAGTAATGCCAAAACAATAAATAAATCAAGCACTTTTGTCTCTGACTATTCAGAAACTTTATCAAGAATAAAAAAAATTTTTTGACTGGTGCTGTGTCCTGTAACCTGAAGTTTATTTCTAAATCCAAATAAATCACATCCCCTGACAGCCATTGATCAACAGAATCAAAGTCATATAAAACTTTCACAGATTTGCTAAATGTGAATGGCCTTATAGGAACCCATGCTAATTAAAATTCATCTCCTGTTTACAGGACATTGATTTTAGTTGCAAAATAGTTCTCTTAAAACATTTGTCAGTAATGCTGGTTAAACTTTATGGTCAAAACTTGTCCACTGAAGAGCTACGATTTCTTTTTGACATTTGGAACACAGTAGCTTCCTTTCAAATATCGGGTATGAATCTTGATACGATTTCCCTTTAAAACATATAGATAAGACAAGGAGTTATTTTAATTTAGATAGTACCCGAAATAAACTATTTAACCTGTCCACTCCAAATACTGCATTAGGCATGGTTTCCTTGATAGCTTGTGCCAGCATTGTATTGGTTTATCTCTGAGCTTAAATCATCAGAGTCTGTGCTATCACTTTGGACTGCTTGTACCATTCCATCATGCCCCCAACAAATACAGTTCTCGCTGAAGATCTTAGCAAGTGAGCTAACATCTGACATGGTTGAGTTATCAAATGACAGTGTAATATCCCCCTGCTCATTCTTCCTGCTTTACTGTTGGTGTTTATAAAAGGCCTTATTATCACTGGAAAATAATCCATTTCATTTCATATCTTTTAGTCCTCATAACGCACCACCTGAGTGATAAGTTGGATTTTTAGTAATGAATTTAATTTTGCAAGCTAGGAAAAGTGTGTGTTGCATGGTTAAAGCTGCATTTTTAATATATATATATATATATATATATATATATAATTTTACTAATACTTTTTTTTACTAATATGTGTGTGTGTGTAATATATTTGTACAGACGTGTTACATCCAGTAAAATTTAACAATATATTAAAGTAACTTGGTCATGTGTTGTAATGTTGGCTGTATATATTTGTGCCAATGGTGTTTTATGGTAGTTCTGATAAGCGCTTTCGTCGAAGGGACATTAACTACCTATTAAAGAGTTCTACAGAATTTCAGCTGTGTTACTGACTGATTTACAGGTAGAAGCTTTCAGCTTGCTGTGTACAACTTTTTGGCACACACATTTGGCTTCCTGTTCTAAATTTTTTTAACACCTGTTACTGAAGTTTTTTCTTCCCTTGAAGTCTAGAAGGAGATTTTTGATCACAAAGGAAGATTAACATTAAGTGTAGGCTTTTTTCAGCTGTCATGGGACATAACTTCCTTATCACCAAGACAATGAAACTGTAAAAAGTAATGCAGCAGTTGTCCAAGCTAGTGTCCTTTATGTTATTCTCCCAAGTCTTTACATTCTTTTCAGAGTTTAAGTCATAAAAATCAGTTTGGTAGATTTGTTTTCTTCAGTCTGATAAACTGATAAGCCTTTTTAATTGATATTGGTACATCCTAGGTCACACCTAAGTGGTCTTAACTACATATTTCAAGTTCATATGAACTACCAGTGAAGCATGTATTGTTTATCCAGACCACATCCAAAATATTGTCTGATCTAGTTGGTTCTTTGACAGTCTGTGTTTAATGGAAACTGACGTTAATGTTTTCCAAGTGCTTATGTTATGCAGCCAGTTCTTTCTAACTACTTAATGGAACAATCAAGTCACCTGCATTCATGACATCACCATTAGAAAAAAGTTAAGTTCATAAGATCATAGGAGGTTACTAAACTAAACTGTCAATAAGGGACACAGATGGAACCCCTGAGACAAATTTGTGGTTTCCAATCCACTCATCGAGGTTGTGATTGAAGAGGGTCAGTGAGGTACTCTGACGTGTATGGCAAGTCCATTCCAGAGATGGGGCAGCCTCTGGGAGACAAACCTGTCTCTTAAGCAGGTTTTATTGATGCATATTAAATTTAGGCCTTTCGAGCAGGTAATACGTGAGGAGTTAGACTTGTAGATATCAAGCATCTCTAGTAGGACAGGGTCTTTGATTGCATTGTAGATGAGAGACACGTCACCTCTAAGAAATCTGTATGATATTGATTTGAGGTTGTCCGCATAGGATAGGTGTTGGAGACCATGGATTCTCTTTGTGAGGTATTTCTGTGGCCTTTCCAGTTGGTGCAGGTGTTTGGAGAGGTACATACTAAATGGGCATTATATTCAATTATTGGCCTAATGAGGGAGGAGTACAGGGAGGTAATCACCCCCCCCCCTTTTTTTCTGGATGCAATCCCTTTACTTATGAGATAAACCAAGTAAAAGGCTTTTCTGACCACTGCCACTACAAGATGGTTGAATGTGAGAGTGCTGTCAACCTGTGTACCGGGGTCTCTCACCACAGGTTGTCTACTTAGGGGGTTTCTGTTGATGTGGTAATCAGTAGGGACCATGTTTTTGCTGAATGGTATGATAATACATTTTTTTGCGTTTAACTTAAGGCCATGACTTTGGCACCAGTCATTTGTTGCTGTGAGACCCTCTTGCAGTATGTTAACCTCGTTTGGGGAGTCAGTGACAGCACCCAACTTATAGTCATCTGCAAACTTGGTCAGCCACAGGCCTTTTATCTTTGCTTGGACCTCTGAGAAGTAGATGCCAAACAGTAGGGGTCCCAGGACAGATCCCTGGGGAACACCACTAGTGACAGGTTGGCTGTCAGAGGTGGAGGCACCTATTTTGACCTTGTGGGTCCTATCAGTGAACCAGTTGGCCACCCACCTGATGAGATAAGGATTTACACCAAGTTGTGTTAGCTTTTCAATGATGCCCGAGTGGGGGATTGTGTCAAAGGCTTTGGCCAAGCCAAGGTAAGCTGTATGTACCGACCTTCCCTCATCCAGGGCCTTGGTGACAATCTCAAAGAAGTCAACCAGGTTCAACGGGCAAGATCTGCCCTTGACTAGTCCGAACTGGGTGGGGTCAAATGCTTGGAGATTGCCTATGTCCTTGTTTATGAGATCCATAATAATGCGCTCCATGGCTTTACAGATCAGACTTGTCAAGGTAATGGGGCTTTAGTTTCCAGGGTCAGTAGTGGGCACCACCTTTGTGCAAAGGGGTGACAGTGGCAGTTTTCCACCCTGCTGGAATGAAGCCTGTGTTTAGGCTGTGGTTAAATAGGGTGCTCAATGGAGAAGCTTGTTCTTGTTGGAGATGGTGCAGAATGCAGCCTGGGATACTATCAGGTCCCATGGAAGCTGTGTTCTTTGCCTTGGATAGGCCCTTTTAACACTTGATCTGTGGAGATGTGAGGTATGGGACAGGTATCGGGGATGTCGACTGGACCTTTAGGTGGGAGGGAAGTGAGGTTTGATCTGAACCTAATTCAACAGGATCAGTGTAAGTGGTACCGTTAAGTACTAATTTTGGAACAAACCTGGGCTTTGCCATGGAGGTTCTTGACGTAACTGAAGAAGGCTTTGTGGTTTCCCTTTGTATCGGAGGCTAGTTTTAATTCATAATTGGCTTTGGAGGTCTTCGCTAGTGATCTAATTTGCTTGTTGAGGCTAAGGCGGGAGTTTTTCCAATTTGGAATTTGTTTCTTTTTACCCTTGGACAACAGTTTCTTCCTTTTGTTGTAAAGCCTGTTGATAGAGGATGCCCACCAGACAGGGTTTTGTTTCCTTGAGGAGCAGGTTTTAGTTCTGTTGGGTATGGCTGAGTCCATGCAGTTGTACAGGTGCTTATATATTGCATTGGTGTACTGTTCAGCATAGTTGTCTACATCCTCTGAGGGTGGTGGTGGTGTGAAGCTTCTGATAACCTCCCTTAGGAGGTTGTAGTCAATTTTTGAGAAGTTTTTTAGCCTGGTTACAGCTGGGGGGGGGGGGGTGAGTGGGATAGAAACTTCAAGTGAAGACAGACTGATGATCTGATCTCACCAGGGAAGAACTTACTGTGGGAGTGGTACAACGGTTGCTCATGTTGGTGAGAACCAAGTCCAGAATGTCATCTCCCCTTGTGGGGGATGAGACAAGCTGATCTAGTGCGTTAGACTTGAAGTCAAGGAATTATTGAGTGAGTGCCTTAGTTCACCCAGTCTGTGGTGGAGTAGTTGAAGTCACCATGGATCAGGGTGTTAGGGGGTACCTTGATGGAGTCAAGTAGATCCAGGTAGGAAGAGTTGGTGTCCTGAGTAATTGGGGGGGGGGGGGGTTGCCAACTGTCAGTTGCACCTGGAGTAGTTTTAATGCGTCATGCTGGCAAACCAGTCTGGAGGTGTGCTTGTCTTTAATGAAGATAGAGACTCCACCACCCTTGGTCTTTCCGACCTCATTTTGGGGTCGGAATGTGTGGGATGAGGTATAGTCTGGTAAGGGAGGGGTGCTCTCCACAGCCTTGAACCAAGTTTCTGTGACTGCACAGATGTCGGCATCCTCCATTGCGAGGAGAGCCTCCAATGAGGGCATTTTCAGGTTAAGGCTCCTAACGTTAAGCAACATGACCTTCAATTTGTTTTTTCCTTCCCAAGTCTGTCATCAGTCACTGAATTTGTCCATCCAGCTTCTGCAATATATGATTGACTTTTGCACTACAGCTGTTGGTGTTCTATCACAGTTTACATGTCCTGTCGCCGTTATCCTTTCCACCCTTCCCTGGGGTAATTCCACTACACTGCTCATCTTCAGCACTCCCAGAAATAATTTTCGTGGAGACCTGTTTTCAGAACTATTTTAACATGTTCATTAATTGGGCTTTATTGGATGAAGTGGTGATGACTGTACCCAAGGGTGAGAGAGTGGTGATTGGAGCAGATTTCAATGGGCATGTTGGTGAAAGGAACAGAGGGAATGAGGAAGTGATGGGTAGGTATGGTGTTAAACAAAGGAATGCAGAAGGTCAAATGGTAGTGGATTTTGCGAAAAGGATGGACATGGCTGTGGTGAATAAGTATTTTAACAAGAGGGAGGAGCATAGGGTGACATACAAGAGTGGAGGAAGATGCACACAGGTGGGTTATGTCTTGTGTAGGAGGGCCATTTTGAAGGAGATTGGAGACTGTAAAGTGGTGACCGGAGAATGTGTAGTTCGGCAGCATAGTATGGTGGTTTTGTAGGATGATGTTGGTGATCAAGAAGAGGAGGAGGAGTGTGAGGGCAGTACCAAGGATCAAATGGTGGAAATTGAAAAAGGGTAATTGTGAGGTGGAGTTCAGGGATGAGTTAAGATAGGCACTGTGTGGCAGTGAAGAGTTACCAAATAGCTGGGTAACTACAGCAGAGCTAGTAAGGGAGATGGCTAGAAAGGTGCTTGGTATCACATCGGGACAGAGGAAGGATGACAAGGAGACATGGTGGTGGGATGAGGAAATACAGAAGAGTATACAGGCAAAGAGGTGGCAAAGAAGAAGTGGGATTGTCAGAGCGATGAAGAAAGTAGACAGGAGTATAAGGAGATGAGGTGCATGGCAAAGAGAGAGGTGGCGAAGGCTAAGGATCAGGCATATGAAGAGTTGTTTGAATGGTTGGACACTAAGGAGAGAGAAAAGGGCCTGTACCGATTGGCTAGACAGAGGGACCGAGCTAGACAAGATGTGCAGCAGTTAAGGGTGATAAAGGATAATGAGGGAAACCTACAAGCGAGGAGAGTGTGTTGAGGAGATGGAAAGAGTACTTTGAGAGGTTGATGAATGAAGCGAATGAGAGGGAGAGAAGGTTGGATGATGTAGGGATAGTGAATCATGAAGTACAATGGATTAACAAGGAGGAAGTAAGGATAGCTATGAAGAGAATGAAGAATGGAAAGGTTGTTGGCCCAGATGACATACCTGTGGAAGCATGGAGGTGTTTAGGTGAAATGGCAGTGGAATTTTCAACCAGATTGTTTAATGAAATCTTAGAAAGTGAGAGGATGCATGAGGAATGGAGAAAAAGTGTTTTTGTACTGATTTTTAAGAATAAGGGTGATGTGCAGAGCTGTAGTAACTACAGAGGGATTAAATTGATCAGTCACAGCATGAAGTTATGGGAAAGAGTAGTGGAAGCTAGGTTAAGAAGGGACGTGATGATTAGTGAACAGCAGTATGGTTTCATGCCGGGAAAGAGCACTACAGATGCGATGTTTGCTCTGAGAGTGTTGATGGAGAAGTACAGAGAATGTCAGAAGAGTTGCATTGTGTTTTTGTAGACTTAGAGAAAGCATATGACAGGGTGCCTAGAGAGGAGTTGTGGTATTGTATAAGGAAGTCAGGAGTGTCAGAGAAGTATGTAAGAGTGGTACAGGACATGTACGAGGGTAGTGTGACACCGGTGAGGTCTGCGGTGGGAGTGACAGATGCGTTTAAGGTGGAGGTGGGGTTACATCAAGGATCAGCTCTGAGCCCTTTCTTATTTGCAATGGTGATGGACAGGTTGACAGATGAGATCAGACAGGAGTCCCCATGGACTATGATGTTTGCAGATGATATTGTGATCTGTAGTGAGAGTAGGGAACAGATGGAGGAGACCCTGGAGAGATGGAGATATGCTCTAGAGAGAAGAGAAATGAAGGTCAGCAGGGCTAAGACAGAATATGTGTGTGAATAAGAGGGAGGATAGAAGAATGGTGAGGATGCAAGGAGTAGATGTGGCAAAGGTGGATGAGTTTAAATACTTGGGGTCAGTAGTTCAGAGTAACGGTGAGTGTGGAAGAGAGGTGAAGAAGAGAGTACAGGCAGGATGAAGTAGGTGGAGAAGTGTCAGGAGTGATTTGTGACAGATGAGTACCTTTGAGTGAAAGGGAAGGTCTACAAGAGGGTAGTGAGACCAGCTATGTTATATGGGTTGGAGACAGTGGCATTGACAAAAAGGCAGGAGTTTGAGCTGGATATGGCAGAGTTAAAGATGTTAAGATTTGCACTGGGTGTGATGAGGGTGGACAGGATTAGGAATAAATATATTAGAGGGTCAGCCCAGGTTGGAAGGTTTGGAGACAAAGCCAGAGAGGCAAGATTATGTTGATTTGGACATGTGCTGAGGAGGGATGCTGAGTATATTGGGAAAAAGATGCTAAGGATGAAGCTACCAGGTAACAGGAAAAGAGGAAGGCCTAAGACAAGGTTTATGGATGTGGTAAGAGAGGACATGCAGGTGGTTGGTGTGATAGAGCAAATGCAGAGGACTGGAAGAAATGGAAACAGGTGATCTGCTGTGGCAACCCCTAACGGGAACAGACGAAAGATGATGATGATTAATTGGGCTTTATAATGCCTCTTTTCTGCAGCCCATATTTTTGGAAATGTTTTACCTCAGGATGGCTGTGAAACTTTCATTTGGGTTACTTTTAATATGTTTATCACATGTTTCATGGTGGATTTGCTATCTGTGTTCTGCTCAGCATGTTTCTTTCATGCCATCCTGTTCTCCTGCTAGAATTGCTGAGGTACACTACTTTGTATTCTGCTCAAGTTGATGGTATGGCACCCACAGCAAGCAGTCCTTATAACCAAGGAAGTATATGTGAGATGTTCAGTATAGCACTAATAGGATGCCTGGTGTTTGATAGCCTCCTACCCTTCACCCCTTTTACCTAATATACTTTTATGTATTTAGTTATGTAGGTATGTATTCATTTGTGTGTGTTAATGGATAGATGAACTTGCCCAAAAGTTCACATGTGCAAAATGGTGCAAAACGTGAATGTGACAGAATGATAGTGAGAAATATCCAACATCTAAAACTGTAAATCAGGTATTTGTGGAATATTTGCAATTTTAAAAATATGTATATTGGCATCAGTTGTTAATATAAATATTTGCTTGCACATGTGAAAGAATAAATAATATTAAGAGTAAATTTATGATAAATTCTGTAGCATCACAGCGACATGAAATGTAGTTTGTTGATTTTTTTTCAACTATCGATATGTCTGGTAGGAAATATACTATGTTAAGAAAAGAGATAACTAAACAAGGTAATCCTAATAATGTAAGGCAAGAGGAAGTTTGTACTAAGAATGAAAATGTGTATTGTGTTGTAGTATATGATAGCATTGTCAGTATATCCATTTAAAGACTAATAGGTAGGTATAGTGATCCACAGAAAAATATCTGCATGGCAAGTATTACCTATGTATAAATTTAGAGGCTAGCAAGATTTCACCCCCCACACCCACATAACTAAATGTACCAACTCTGAGATCGCACTATAGTGGTGAAAAGGGCAAATTCCTGATGATGGCCAGTTACTTTCTTTCCCAGGGGAAAATTAGCTGAAGAGATTGTTCAGCAAACTTAGCTTTCGATTGTGGGTTTGACAAATATCGATTCGCTAAATAGGGTCTTCGATAAAGTGATAGACCCATTCTGCAAACACTGACCCAAAAGAAATGGCCAGTATCCTAGCTGACAAATTTAGCACAAATTATCCGCCATCCTTAGTTATAACTAGTCCACTGATTCCACAGTCCCAGGCCAGCCTGTTTAATTTCTATGTAAGAAGTCTTCTTAGCCTGCTCAAAAACTAAAAACACCATCTATGCAGCCTGATAACATACCAGGTTGCTTTATTATTCTTACCAAATTCAGCTTCTGAATCCGTACGTAACCTGTTAATGTAAACCTCTCTGCTGATTACATTTTTAAGCCTGGAAGATGGCCTTTTTAATGCTGTTTCACAAAGGTGGCACAGTCACACACACTGGTAACTGTAGACCCATGAGTTTCACTAACCTCATATCTAAAGTGATAAAACTTATCTTCTCAGACCTCATTAATCTGGACATTGAAAATCTCTTAACCCTGGACCCTCATCAATTCTGTTTTGTCAACAGAAGGTGCTGCCTCTTTAACCTCATTAAATTTATTTGAAAAATTCACCAAAGCAGTGTATAGTGGTTACACAGAGTATACAGCATATCTGGATCTGGCCAACGACCTTGTTGGTATTTCCCATTCAGGCTTTGTTAACAGACTTGCAAACAGAATCTAAATCCTTATGTCGGACATTACACAGGTTGTTGTCTGACTGAATCTGTGTGGTTAGAGTCGCAGGTCCGACTTCTGAAAGCGAAAAAATGTAACCAGCTCTTTGTTAGGCAGTTTCCTATTTAATATTTGTTTTTCAGACCTTCAGTCCAGCACTCCTGGCTTGTGGTTATCGGAGTTTGTAGATGACTGTAAATTAGGTGGTGGTTGATCTTTCAACAACTCGTATTGCTCCAGTATGGGTTAGACCATATTAAAATTTGGTGCAAGGATAGTCGTCTGAAATTTGAATATAAAAAAAAAGAAAAATGTAGTATAGTTAATTTTGGTAAACAAAATATTTTCCCATACCGTATACGTGACGCAGCCCTCTAATCGGACACTGTTGCTGATAATTCATTCTTTTTACCATCACATCTCCACAGAAACTTTAGAAAGCCCTCTGTCTGCCTCCTCTATTTTCCAAAGTCAGCAGCTTTTCTAGATCCAAAGAAGTCTTTGTTTATCTCGTCTGACCCATTATTGAATCTAATTCTCATTTTAGCCTGAATTTGTGAAATGTATCACTCAACTTGAGGAGACCTCAACGACTCCTAACTAATAAGTTTGGTGGCCTCAAAGATCGCAGTTAACAGGTCAGACTGGCAGAATAGATAGCTCCTTAGATACCCGATTAAAGAATTAAACCTCAGTCAAAAGATAAATAAGGCAGTTTGGTAGGGGCTTTATCTTTGGAATAAACTTTCACTGCACATCAAGCAGAGTAGCATCCTTCCACCTTCAATGCAAACCTTGATAATTGGATTTGCAACCTCACATTATCCCCACTAAAATCAGATAGGATATGCATATCTAATGTTTTATTCATATCCTTTTGTGGTGTAGCTAGTTCTCGAGCTTTCAATTTCACTTTCAGTTAGTTATTTCTTTTAATGACTGTTTTGGTGTGTGTGTGTGTGTGTGTGTGTGTGTGTGTGTGTGTGTGTGTGTGTGTGTGTGTGTGTGTGTGTGGTTCATATTCACAGATGTGTGTGTAATGTAATTTGTGTATCATTGTAAATCAGCATCTTAAATTTGCAGTACATATCAGCCCTACCTTATCTAAACATTTATAGAATCATACACTACGTAGCACCCCAAGTTTAGCTGCATGCCACTCATTCTCTTCTAATTCACAGACTACTTTATTTCTCACCTATGTTTTTTAATCTCCAAAAAACACCTCTGAGTAAGCTTGAAAAATGTTGCAGGGAAAGTCAAATTTGCCACCAGTAATCTGCACTCTGCAGTGGCTTGAACTGCCCAAAATATTGAACTGTGCCCATCTGAAAACTACATACAGCATCCAAACTACCCCAGCAAAAGCCATGCTAGACGTTCCATCATTACCAAATGCAGCCCAAAAAAAGACATTTTGGGTCTCAAGACTTGCTTTTTAACTGCCTCAGTCAAATCCAGTAATTGCTTTGGAGACAGCACGGTATGCTAAGTACATTCTGGAACTCATTCCTTAAGAGTTTAGAACCGAAACCAATACTAATATTTTTCAGTAGAAGCTTAAAAAATGACCACCTTGTCTTGTTCCTGTCATAACCAGTGACTCAAACTAATTACTATTTCAAACCATGAAACTGAAAGATCTGTAATTTTTATGAAAATTCCTTGAATTTTTAAGAGCCCATTTAAATGTTTTTTTACACCTTTATTGAATTATCCCTTAAAACGTAGGCAAGCATACAGTTATATAAAAGAAAACAAATCATGTTAACATGTTCACAGTTACAAACATTAAACATCACACACATGCTTTTATACAGTTCTTGTCAATCTGGCATTGCATAACTTGCTGAATTTCTGCCTTCTCTTAAACCTCACCCCTCAGTCCTCCCCCAAAACATTATGCTGCCATGTATTGCTCCTACTATTTTCATTTTTTATATGCAATTTGCTCCTACCCTTTCCTAAAGATCCCACTTCCAGTTACTTTATCTCTTGTACAAAATTTGCTACTGTGCTTGACACGCAGTAGAAGTTTGTCCCAAAGAGAAATCCCCTGTCACACTGCATCCTAGACTTTGATTTCAGTTTTCTAATAATTGCTTTTCTGGTATTCCCCAGAATTAAACTTAACAAGGCTTTACTATGTCTAGGGAATTCTGATCCTGTGTCCCAGTTCAAAAAAAAAAATCCGTAGTTTGGTCACTCAGTATTTCTGACGGAGTACTTTGTAGGGAATTTTAAAAATCTGCCAACCTATTACACTCCAAAAACATATGTTCCAGGATACCTGTTTCTTCCTCATCTCACCTGCCACATTTACAATCTACCTGAGGAAAACAAATTTGGGAGTCTGCTTGGAGTATAAAAATATCTATGCAAAAGCTTTCAAGCAAAAATCTTAAATAATTCTAGACTTTGTTGCACATGAAGGAGCCATACATATGTCCTTCCATTGTTTCCTTTTTAATTGGTTCCCCAGCCTGTCTTCCCAATCTTTTCTAACCTCCTGTGATTGATTCCTATTTATATGTCCTATTAATTATCCATTTTTTAACAGCAGCTTCTGTTATAGATTCAGCTGAAAACTGTACCAGAACAGGTCTTTCACTTGGGATACACCCCTATCCCTTTCTCTTTTCCTTCCCTATCTGGGATTGGTAGAATAAGCAGTCTCTAGCCAGCAGTCCAAATGTCTTCCTGGCATCTTCCCATTCTGTTACCTTCCCCTCTCTAGTTCCTTGCTCCCAATTCCTTGGATGTTCTTCGTGTTTCAATGTTGCAGTCATCACATTTGGGTATTCCCTGCCAGGGTAGCCCTCAGTCGGCCCGAATTTTGTTTTGCCGCTGACTGGCTACCCTGAGTTTTTTCGAGTGCCCGTTGAGTGCTACCTGAGTTGAGTTTTTCGAAAGTGCCCTTGACCGCTACCTGGAAAAGCCGAAGGGTTGACTGCTACCTGAGTTTTTCGAAAAGCCGCTGACTGCTACCTGAGTTTTTCGAGTGCCGGTTGACTGCTACCTGAGTTTTTCGAGTCGCTGACTGCTACCTGAGTTTTCGAGTGCCGTTGACTGCTACCTGAGTTTTTCGAGTGCCATTGACTGCTACCTGAGTTTTTCTTGCCGAGGAGCCTGACCGCTACCTGAGTTTTTCGAGTGCCGGTTGACTGCTACCTGAGTTTTTCGAGTGCCGGTTGACTGCTACCTGAGTTTTTCGAGTGCCGGTTGACTGCTACCTGAGTTTTTCGAGTGCCGGTTGACTGCTACCTGAGTTTTTCGAGTGCCGGTTGACCGCTACCTGAGTTTTTCGAGTGCCGGTCGACCGCTACCTAAGTACCCTGTTGGGGATCCTTTTTTCTTGCTCTAACCGATGTCAGAAAAAGTTAACAATTGTCTCGCCTGTGGAAAGCAAATATCACATTGAGATTTTCATTCCTACTGCATCACTTGTTTAGGTCCAGACCACAACGTCCCCCACTGTCGCTTTTGTGCTTTGTTCAACGTCAAAACTATACGTCGTTTGGCCCTTACTGTAGCTAGATATTTTCGCTCTCAGTCCTCGACTTCTGATATGGCTTCGGTAAGCCATCCGACAACTGATCTTCCAAAAAAAAAGTAAGGATAAAGACAGAGATAGACCGCACAGTTCCAAAACTGCCAATGACACTTCCGTTAAGCTAGTCGTCAGTTCACTGGTCCTTAGTCAGGTGCTTTCAGCCCCTGATGCCTGCTTCTGTGGATTCGCAGGCTGCTACCGAGACCCTTTCAGAGTCCAGTATGCCGCAAGACTCTGCTTCGACTAAGGGTCCTGCGGATGTCTCTACCTTGGATGGGTCCGGAGCCACTGAGCAGGCACCGGCTTCCGAGGAAGTACTTAACACTACCGATATTCGACACAGACCGACTTCTTTCGCGTCTACAGTTCTTTTGAAAACTACCGAGTTTCTAAGGCCCAGGGTGCAAAATACAACCAAAAAACCAACAACCCAAGCTCAGGCCCCTGCTTCCTTGCCTCAGCCTCAAATGCTTAAAATGACCGAAGACCTTATAATGCTTATCGGGGGAAGCCAGGCTACCCCTTCCAAAAGAAAGAGACTTGTCCCCATTAGTTTTATCTGAACAGGAGTCCGATGACTCTGATGTATCCGAATATGAAGATATGCAACCCCTCTCTGCTTATGAAGATTCTGATGTAGAGGAATCCATCCCTTCAGCCTTCCCATCGGAGGATTTTTCCTTTGGGGAAACTATACATACTTTGAGAGCATTTCCAATGGGAATGTCAGGACTATCCTCAGTCAAAAGAGACACGGGAAATTCTTAGATCTTCCACAGCACAGACCTCTGGCCATTCCTCATGTCCTGGATGTTGTGGATGATGTCTTTATGGAATCCAGTCTGACCTCTGACAACCCTCCCTCCTGCTCCCAGGGAAAGTGACAGGTGCTATAGATTCCCTGACTCGCACAAATTTATTTTCAAAAATCCTACTGCTGACCCCAAGGTCATCTCTCAAGGACCTAAAGGAATCCAAGCAACTTCAGCTAAGAATCCCACCACCTCTGATTAGGGTTCCTGAGCATTAGACAGATGGGGTAAAAAAAAGTATACACCTCTGCTACTCTTGCTATTAGAGCATTACATTGTCAGTTCCATATGTTGAAATAACAACATACCATGGAACTCCTCAAACAAAAAAATATCTTTTTTCCCTGCTTGTGCAGAAATTAGAGTCACAAGAGTTAATGCATTCTGCAAGTCAAGTGACTAAGCACACCTTGCAATGTGGTTTTGATGCCCTAGAAGCATCTTGCAGGACAGCAGTTACTGGTTCTGTACTTAGAAGACATCCTTGGCTTAAGGAACAGACCTTGCTAGACCATGTCAAATCCAAATTATTGGACACACCCTTGCACAAAGACAACTTACTTGGCACCAAGGCAGAAGAGGTCCTAAAAAAGATGGAAGAAAAAGCTAAATCTATACAGACAGTTAAGGACTTTTTACTGGTCCAGCCACTGAGGTTCAGTAGGCATTGCTCCTCCAAGCACTTGTTCCCCCCAAGGTCAGCTCAGCCTAGACCCAGGGGAAGCGGCCCCCCCAGACAACAGCCCCAGTGAATGCAGAGGTCTAAGCAATGGAGTTCCTCCTCTTCAAAACCAGGGAGTGCTAAGCCACTCCCTTATGGTAAAAGCTCACAATGACTTTCAACTTCTACCCCCTCCCTCTGCCCACCTGCACTTGCCCTTAGGAGGAAAACTCTCCTTCCACGCAAGCAACTGGGCCACCATTACCAACGACCGCTGGGTCCTCAACATAGTGTCCCAGGGATACAGATTTTATTTTCGCACTCTGCCAACCCCAAAAGGGTTCCCAGATCTACCCGCAAACCAGCAGGCAGAGGCTAAAAAGCAAGTCCTTTCCCTCCTCTCTAAGAGGGCAATTGAGCATATTCCTGCAGAACAGACAGGCCAAGGTTTCTACTTCAGACTCTTCCTGGTACCCAGAAAAGAGGGCACATGGCGCCCCATCCTCAACCTATCCATTCTAAACACCTTTCTGGTGATACCAAAATTCAAAATGCTCACCCTCCAGCAGCTTCTTCCTATGCTTTCCAAGGATGCTTGGTTAGTCACCCTAGACTTAAGAGGCCTACCTACACATCCCAATCGGGGATTCATGCAGGAAATACCTATGTTTCAGAGCAGGATCACTGCACTTTCAGTTCTCTGCGCTTCCCTTTGGCTTAAGTAGTGAGGGGTGCATAGGGGGCTTGCACCCCTGCTTGCATGTTATTGATTTGTACGTTTTGTAAATTTTTTTTTTGCATAGTCGAAGTTCTGTAACTTCGAACTTAATGGTTCGACCATTAGGTGTTCGGAGTTACGGAACTTCGACTGTCTAACATAGACCCTGGACACAGCATCCTAGATGGCATTCCTTACACCAGAAAAACAAGCCTAAATAACCTACTTCTTTCAACTAGCCACCAGGACCCAGTTATCCACAAGGAAAATCCTGCAAGCTGTAGGGTTCATGGCTTCTTGCATTCTGCTCATTCCATATGCCAGACTGCATATGAGGAAACTATAATGGTACCTAAAAAGCCTTTGGTGTCAGCACTCTCAAGACCTGGAAATTCTTGTACCAGTGATACCTTGCCTAAGTAAAGATTTTCTTTGGTGGGCAGCAGCATGTTACCACAACAAGGGGCTTCCTTCTCACTACCTCACGCTGCCCAGACCCTCACCACAGATGCATCAGACTATGCTTGGGGTGCACACCTGGACGGCAGGTGCATTCAGGGCCAATGGAGCCCAAATCAAATACATCTGCACATCAACCAAAAAGAGATGCTAGCTGTTCAGCATGCCCTGACAGCTTTCAGACCCCTACTCTTCACGGGGCCTCTGCTGATCAAAAATAGACAACACCATGGTGATGTGGTACATCAACAAGCAGGGAGAGACTCATTCTTATCATCTGTGCAGGCTCACCATGACCCTTTGGCACACGGCTGCAACCATGCAACTACACCTGTTAGCACAATTCCTGCCAGGTTCTCTAAACTCTCTGGCAGACAACCTAAGCAGAGACCTGCTAGAACCACATGAGTGGCAACTAGACCAAAGAACCTTCACCCTTGTAACCCAGAAATGGGGGCACCCCAAAGGTAGACCTCTTTGCCTCCTACTTCAATCACCAGCTCAGCAAATTCTGCACCAGGGAATCTCACAGCAAGGCCTGGAAAGTGGATGCTCTATCCTTCCTCTCGGTCTATGCATTTCCCCCTCTACCACTCATTTCAAGGGTACTGATCAAAATAAGGGAGGAAAAATCGAGGACAATTCTGATAGCCCCAGACTGGCCACGGCAGCACTGGTACCCAGTACTCCACAGCCTGTCACCCCTGCCACAGTGGCACCTACCTCAAATCCCAACACTCCTGACCCAGAGGAATGGAGAATTCATGCATCCCCAATTGCAGGCCCTCAATATGGCAGCCTGGCTTATTCCCTGACCTCTCCTCAAGCTTCCAGTCTAAGCAAACAAGTTTTAGATGTTATACGTGAGGCCAGACGCTCCAGCACTAGAAAGTCTTATGCTGACAAGTGGAAAAGGTTTTGCACCTGGATCCAGGCTGAGGGAGCCGGAACAGCACAGCCTGCCCAACCTCTCATCCTGGATTACCTGGCAGACCCTACTACACAAGGTTCTATCCTTCTCTTCTATTAAAAGTCATGCCTCTGCCATCTCCGCTCATTTCAGCACAGAGCCACCACTTTTCTTGCACCCTCTCATCAAACAGTTCCTAAGAGGGGCTAACAACTTGAGGCCACCCAGAAGAGTTCCTATCCCAGTTTGGGACCTAAACTTTGTGTTGGAAAAGCTAACCCTGCCCCACTTTGAACCTGCAGCTTCAGCAGAGTTAAAATTTCTCTCTTGGAAGACAGTCTTGCTTCTAGCCATCACTTCAGCTAGAAGAGTATCCGATCTACAAGCACTTATGGCTGTAGAGCCATTCACCATTTTCCATGCTGACAGGGTCTCCCGCAGGACAAACCCATCCTTCATGCCAGAAGTGGTGTCCAGTGTGGCCCTCAACCAATCCATTCATTTGCCCACTTTTTTCCCTAACCCTCAAAACAAGGGGGAAAGGATTCTGCACTCTCTAGATGTGCACAGACAGCTCAGATTTTTCCTAGACAGGACTAAATCTTTTAGAAAAACTCATCAATTGCTAGTCAGCTTCGCTGCAGGAGCAGAGGGCAAGTCCATTTCCAAGCAGTTTCCAAATGGATAGCACATTGCATCCATTTCTGCTACAAACATCACGGAAAACACCACCAAGGGGGGTCAGGACACATTCCACCAGAGTAACCTCCACCTCTGCAGCTTTCCTCAGAGGGGTCCCCACCAGGGACATCATGGAGACTGCAACATGGACTTCTGTTCATGCCTTCACCAAGCATTACCACCTTCCTATCTTCTCCAAATCCAGGGTAGGCTTTGCCACTGCAGTCTAGCAGGGAATCCTAGCCAGCCCCCAGTCTTCTTGACTGCCTCCACCCTTTTCTTCAGCTTTGAGAATCAACCCAAATGTGAAAACTACAACAGTGAGACATGAAGAACATAGTACAGTTGTGTACACTTACCATAAATGTGGATGTTCGAGTGTATTCACTGTTGCAGTCTTGGTTTCCCTCCCTCCATTCCCCTTGTGTGTCTCTCTCTCTTTCTCTCCATACAAGGATTTTTTGGTATTTACTTTCTACAGGTGGTGTTCTTCCACCATAACCTAGCTCCTTATGGGGAGCTCCTGAGATTTAGGGCAAGAAAAACTGATGTAATGGCATCGGCTGCCTGTTTTTATACCACTGACGACCTGACGTCAGTCTTGAAGCGACAGCAACCAATGCAGAAATACGAAGCCTCTGGTATTCAGGCCGACTGAGGGCTACCCTGGCAGGGATAACCCAAATGTGATGACTGCAACAGTGAATACACTTGAACATCTACATTTATGGTAAAGTGTACACAACTGTACTTGCCTGTTTTCACCTGTAAATTACAGCTCCTCTTGTGTATTCTCTGTACCCCTAATTGCAGTCATCCCTATCAGCAGAATTTCCTTTCTCCATTCTCGCATTGACTTAGTTCTTGAAATACTTTCTGCTAATTTATGAATATTATGTTCTGTATGGCTATTGCTGTTCTTCTTAAGGATCTGCATCCAAATTCCCATTCTGTCCTTATTTCTTGAATCCCCCCCGCTTCATCATAATCATCCTTTTCCACTTTGAGTTATAGCTTTCTGCTTGTATTATGTATGTAAGCCTAAACTGTGTAGCTCTAAAATATCCCTTCCAGTTAGGTACACCTAAACCACCTTGTTCTGTTGAAGGACCAACTTTATCTCACTTGATCCTTTGCCTTCTTCCCCTCCCAGATACATTCTTCAACTCTTTATTAATTACTGTTCACAACTTCTCCTTAGTTTGATAATATGCCTGACCTGTGCATAAAACTAAAGGGACTAAAACAGTTTCACTGTTTATGTCTTGCAGCTTCTCAGTTTTGCATTATCTTTTATTTAGTCTGTTCTCACATATCCTTAGCTGCCACAACAGAATCCTTTTTAACTCATACTCATAAATACCTCATTTTATTGTGTCCCCATAAATATGGGTATTGCTGAACCAATTTGGATATAGGTTCATAGTTTACACCTGTAGCCTTTGTTTTGTCTTCATTAATTTTATATCCTTAAAAAACTTCAAACTGTCTCAATGTTCCACAGCACTTCTTCTTCTTTCGGCTTTTCCCGGTTAGGGATCGCCAAAGCGGATCACCTGTCCGCTCATGATTGGCAGTGGAGTTTTACAGTGTCGAGTTGCCAGCCCGGCACCCAACCTTCCACAGAAGGCACACACATGCACACACTCACCTAGGGCCGATTTAGAGTGCCCAATCCACCCACAGCATGTCTTTGGGATGTGGGAGGAAATCAGAGCACCCGGAGGAAACCCACGCAACCACAAGGAGGACATACAGACTCTGCGCAGAAGGCACCCCAGCCGAGGATCGAACCAGAGAACCTCTTGCTGTGAGGTGGCAACACTAACCACTGAACCACCATGGCCACATCACTGAGATGTCTTTTTCTGCTTTTCCAGGTACAAAACATCATCGGCAAATAAAGCCAACTTTTCTTGATTACCATGCCAGTTATATCCTTGAATTTTTGAGTCTCTTATTTTCTTTGCCACTGGCTCTAAATAAATCAAAGTGGAAACAGGACACCCCTGCCTGGTTCCAAGCATATCTGATCAGAGAGGAACTCTCCCACTTTTAATTTTTATCTCCAGTTCCTAATATATCCCCTTAACTAACCGTACTGTTGTATCAAGGAATGCAAATGCTTCTGTTGCCCTACTGATAAACTTCCAGCTTATTCAGTTGCATGCTTTCTCTGCATCAAGACCCACCAATAACAGGAGTAATCTGAAGTAGTTTACTTAATTTGGTCTTCAACCTGTGGGATACCGGATCCATATCGCATCCGAGCTGGCAACTTTACTAGCATCTGCTCCAAGCTCCTCGCTCCTCCACTACCTTCCAACCCCCAGATGTCCTTCAAGGATGCATCTGCAGTCATCACATCAGCTCCCTGTCTGTACATCCGAAGACCAAAAGCAAAGTATTCCCTGCTGGGGACTCTCTCCCTCTCGAATGTCAGAAAAAGTTAATAATTGTTTAACCTCCTATCATCCATGTAATTTTAAGGCCTCACCCAGGCTAAGCTGCAAAACACACTAAAGCCATGCCGACAAGAGAGGCCAGATGGATCCTCCTGATCCTTTTCCTCAGAGGAGGCCTCTGCACACAGAGAGAGAGCATTTCAAGGAAATGGCAGGGCCGATTCCATTCTGAGACTAAGAACTTTTCTTTTTTTTACCTCAGCATAGACCTTTGGCTATTTCCTCCTTTTTTAAATGTGATTGATGATGTATATTCTGACTCTAGTATGAAGGGCATTAGAGAGGGGGGGTAAAAGTGTATACTTCACACTCTTGCTGAGAGAGCATTAATTTGTCATTTTTACATGATACAGTATCAAGAGTATTTGTTAGAAGAAATGCATAAGAAATTGTAACAATTCTGCCAGAACATGTCAAAAGCTAAGCTTTTGGATGCTCCATTGGAAAAAAGTTATTTGGTTCCACTGCTCAAGACATCCTAAAGAAATTTGAGGAAAAGGCAAAAATCTGTACAAACAGTTAAGGATTTTCTTCAAGTCAGAAAAGATTTCAAAGGGGCAGGAACAGGCACCTGCAACTGCTGCACAAGGACAAACTCAACAAAGAAAGCCATGAAAAAGTTCCCTATTTCAGAACAAAGGCAAGGATTTACTCCAGGCTGTTTCCTTGTTCCAAGAAAAGAGCATCAATGGAGACCAATTCTGAATACTTATCTCATTGTGCCAAAATTCAAAATGCTGACTGACCTCAAGGAGGCATTCCTGCATCCCTTATCAGACAAAGTTGCAGAAGATACCAGATTTTCTTGCAGGGTCAGAGCATTATCAATTACAACCAACAAACTTTGATAAAGGACAAATTATGCCAATTATCTCATCAATCTTCCCTTGGGATATATACACACATGCACAAATCAAGACTTGTTCCATCCCAAAGAATAACCTTTTTCCTTGTGCGGATCTAGATACAACCACCCAAATGGCTTATCTCACCATTACTCAAGATCTGAACAAAAAAAAAACCCATCTGACTGCAAAAAAATCCTGCAGGCCCCTGGTGCATGGCATCCTGTATTCTTTTGATTCCGGAGGGCAGAGGTATCCAAGGACAGTGGAAACTATTTCTACACAATCTACTAATAAGGACAGATACACCCACACATACACCAGTTATGTAACAAACAAAAAAACAAGGGTACCCATTCCCCTCTCCTCAGACAGGCTGGCAATCTATGGGGATCTTCCTGAAAACTCTCATACAGCTACAAGCTCAGTTTGTGCCAGGAAAGGACAAATGCACTGGCTGGATAGCAGCAGAGAGATATCATGGATGCACACATAAATGGATGCTGCACCCAGACATTTTTCAACTGATAACATCTTTCAAAATCTGACAGTGTATAGTATGTATTTCCTATCCCATTAATGACCAAGGTGTTACTGAACAGTGCAGCAGAGCAGCCAGTGATTCTGTTGTTAGACTGGGCCAGACAGCACTGGGTGGTACCCACTGCTAAGGAGCATGTCACGAAACCATGGCCCCTTCCTCTATGGCCACTTCTGCTGACACAGCACAGATACAAAACTTTGCATTCCAACCTGAAAACATTGCAACTAACAGTGTGGAGAATACCTTGACTCCTCCTCAGGATAAGCTATCCTATCCTGGAAATATTTGGCAAAATGTTCCACAATGGGCTGTCTTACTCTTCTATTAACATCAAACTCCTAGGAAAAGGCCCTGATGGCAGTTCAGCCATTTATTATTTTTCACAAGGACAGAGTTTCATTAAGAACTAATCCTACAGACAGTTGCGCTACTCTTGGACAGAACTAAAAAATTGCATCGCTTTTTGTACTCATTTTCATGGAAGACTGTACCAGCTAACATTACCTCATTCTCTACAGAGCCACAGCCACCTCCACAGCCTTCTTAAGAGGGGTATATTCCAGATCCAGAGCAGACTTTTGTGGTATTCACTGTGCGCGGAAGAGGCGACATCAGCCCAGCGCCGAACCAGACTTTGCTGTACTATCTTGTTTGCCGCGAATAGCTAAAGCATTGTGATCTCCAGAGCTCCAGGTCATAAGTGGGTTAAAAACTTTAAAATATCTAATTTTCCTTCTAATTTTTGGATAGTGATAGTGTAGGTCCCCCTTTCTCCTCCCCTCGCTTGGTGTGTCAAGTTTCTAGATTTTAGAGTAGTTGTGTGTGTCTTGCTCCCCCCCCCCCAGTATGTTCTGCGTGTGAGTGTGGTGAGTGGGTGTTTTTCAGTAAGAAAGAAATAACACTTTTTTCAGTTATTCTTCTGTTACCAAGGCTGATGAGCCTATATTCAAAAGATGCAAGGAGTGTGGCCATAAGTTATCCCCTGCGGATGGCCACACTCAGTGTGTTATGTGCTTGGTCATGGCCCATCTGAGCACAGACTGCACTATATGCGAGGGATTTAACCCGCAAGCCATTAAAGACAGGAAGGCCAAGTTGGCCCTGAAAGGCCTTCTTCCCCCTTCTGAGACAGTTGTCTCGTCTTCGGCTTCAGTCACAGTGGCTGCCTCTCCTCCTTCTCTTCTCCTCCCTCTCAGGCTGGGACTCCACCTCCTTTGCTAAAGCCTGCGGAAGCAGAGCAGGAAAGGAGCAGAGAGAAGGAGAGAGAGTCAAAGTCGAGGGAAGAACGTAAGAGGTCTCCAGACCTCCCTTCACCAGTCAAGACGCTAAGGATCTGTGACTCCCCTTGACTCCGATCTCTGCAGTTTTCCCCGGAGCCGGAGGAGACACGCTCAGCTACTAGGACTTCGGTGCCCCAACCCGCAAGGTCAGAGTCCGTGGCCTCGATGAGGTCCACCAGGTCTTTGTCTGAGGTCGATATGGATAAAATGAGGAGGAGGTTCATTCGTACTCTGATCCAGATGGGGGTCTTGCCAGCGCTTGCTTCCTTTTTTCCAACTGATATCTCCTTCTCTGATCCATCCATCCATCGAGTTCGGAGTATTCAGATCCCAGAATGGCTTTAGTCAGGGGGTCGACGCCGACGGTACCCGCTTCCGCGATGCCGACAGCTGCCTGGAGCGTGTCGGATCTGACCAGCTCGGATCCGAGCCGCTCTCGGAGCCAGAGCTTGGGTGTCAGATCAGAGGGAGTGTAACGTTTTTCATCGGCTCTGCCTTTTGTCGGGCCAAGTTCCCTCCCTCAGAGAGCCATCCACTTCGGACCCGGCTCCAATTCTCTCGTCGTACCCAGGGAGACCGGCCTCCTTATTGGTTTCTCAGGAGGTTCACTCTCCTTCGGCGTTCGTGGTAGAAAGTGTGCTGTCCATTGGATCGAGACCCCTGACTGGCCCCTCAGACTCCACCCAGACCGCCTCGGCGCTTTCTACGTTCCCCATCATTTTACCAGAGGCACAGCCCATGCTTGAGGAGCCCCATACGATTCCCCCTGAGGAACAAGTGGCTTACGAGTTCCCCCGGAGAGCCCCACCGGAGAAGTGCCTCGCAAACATACATGCAAGAGGAGGCACTTGGACTCCCCTGAGTCCCTCACTGAGGATATGGACTTGGTTGATGGAAAAGGTTCCTGTAGGTCACCTCCCGAGGATGTCTCCATTGGAGACATAATGGAAATCCTACGCCAGTGGGGAGGTTGGTCTGCTCCCAAACCTTCTTCTGACAAGTCCGTGTTCCTGGAGGCTTTCGGCATGAGCCCATCTACTTCCTGGGTGTCCCCTCCCAAGGATCCTTTGGTGGACCTGGTCACCTTGCAGGCATGGAAGGAGCTGGACACCATGGAACCAATTCCAAAAAGACCCGACAAAAGTTTGAACCCTCCCACAGATAGGCCAGCATGGAGCAAGGGCTCCCCCATAGATGCTATGGTGGTAGCAGCAGCCACAACGAAGGAACTTGCCCAGGAGAGTTCCTCGGTTCACCCTCTTGATCGAGAGTTGCGGATGATGGACTGCCTAGGGAAGTGGGTTTACACTTCAGCTACCTTTTTCTGAACTACCTGACCCATGTCACCAGACTCCAACGTGACCTGGTAAAGGAGCTGGAGGAGTCTCCCCTGAAGTTCATGTCGCAGGAGGACAGGGTCGCGTTCCCTGCAAGGATGGACACTTTGAAAGCAGTCTCCAACACGTCCATGCAACTCCTTTCACATGCTACTGAAGGAGCTGCTAGGGCGGCTGGGTCTGTTGTGTCCATGAGGTGCAGCACCTGGCTCAGATTGTCAATTTTCGGAACCTTTCAAGGCGTCCTTTGCCAATGCCCCTTATGACGGCTCTACTGTCTGTGGTAAGATCATCAAAGAGATGTTAGTCCAGTGTGAGAAGGGTGGGAAGACCCTGTCTGCTGTCGGGATCCGCTTCTCAAACCCTGAAAGGTCCTTTTTCCAGAATCAGAGAGGGCAAAAGAAGATGTGGTTCCGGAAGTCACAGTATTCCCGGGACACTCAGGGCTCTTCTTCCCTCAGAGGCAGAGGAGGACAGAATGGATGCCAGCCCAGAGGCAGAGGGGGTTCGAGGAATTTTGGGTCTCAAAAACCTTTCTCGGAAAGACTCGGGCAGCAACCCTGTGGGGTGGCCTGACTGCTCTACTCTGGAGGCATTTGGGGGACGATTGTCCTTGCACCTAGTGGTATGGGAGTCCATGACAGCAGACATCTGGGTGCTTCAAATCATATCCAGAGGATACTCTTATCCTCTTTGTGGGTCTCCCCAAATCTGTCAAACACCTCCCAGACGTACCACCCATGCAAAGGGAAGCAGCAGCACAGGAAATTTCCAAGCTGCTAGAAAAACGAGCCATCAAAACCGTCCTCCAGATCAGTCCGGATCGGGCTTCTACTCCAGGTTATTTTTGGTGCAAAGAAAATGGGGGACTTAAGGCCCATTCTGGACCTTTCTACCCTGAACCTGTCAGTTGCCAAAGAGAAGTTCCGGATGGTCACACTGCAGTCCGTCATGCTGTACACGCAAGAGAGCGAGTGGATGAGCTCGTTTGACCCTCAGGATACTTACTATCACATAAAGATGAATAGAAGCTCCAGGAGGTTCCTCCTCTTCTGGCTAGGAGGCAATCATTACCAGTTTCGAGCCGTACTCTTTGGTCTCACCACAGACCCCAGGGTGTTCACGAAAGGGATGGCAGTGGTAGCGGCTGACCTGAGGCTTCAGGGGATTTAGGTCTACCCGTACCTGGACGATTGGCTCCTCACTGCTCTCACCAGGCATCTACTCTCCCAAACCAGGGATCATTTCCTGATCCTTGCCCTGCGTTTGGGAATCACAATCAGTGCATCCAAATCACTCTCAGATCCTGTACAGGTGATGGACTACATTGGTGCCAGGATAGATACTTTACAGTGCAAAATCTTCCTGACCGTGGAGAGAGTGCAATACTTGAGGATGCATGTCTCCCTGATCTACCACTCTCATCTCCCAATGGCGGAATTGGTGTTGAGGGCCTTAGGCTGTATGGTGGCGACCATAACACTTCTCCTGTGTGCCCGGTTACACACGAGAATCCTACAGTGGAATCTAGCTGTACAATGATCCCTGTTGGAACTGCCATTGGCATATCCAGTTTAACTCAGTCAAGTCTGTTGGTCGTCCCTCATATGGTGTATGTGTTCTCCGGACATTTTGGTGGGATGACCCTTTGTTCCAGTCCTGGCCCAAGCCACAGTGACCACGGACGCCTCCCAAATCGGGTGGGGGGTTCATTGTTCGGGCAGGACAGTCCAAGGCCTGTGGTCCCCTGTAGAGACCAGTCTGCACATAAATGTCCTAGAGATGCGGGCGGTCCTTCTAGCATTGCAGGCCCTTCATGCCTTTCTTCCTCTGGGAATGACTGCAATTCAGTCAGACAACATGTCAGTGGTCTGGTATATCAACAAACAGGGAGGGACCAGATCTTACCCCCTTTGTCGCGAGGCCACGAGAGTGTGGGAATGGGCGATCTCCAGTCGTTTTCTCATTGCAGCACACATTCTAGGATGGTCCAACATCCTAGCGGACAGGCTAAGTTGGACTATTCTGATACCTTGCAAGTGGTCTCTGAATCTTTTAGTAGCGGAACATATATTCCACGAGTGAGGTCAACCTTGCTGCGCATCTCCTTCCAACGGGAAGTGCAGTGAGTTTTTCACTCTGAACCCCCTGCCAGGGGAGTCCCCTAGAGATGCTCTAGTTCATGCTTTGCCTCCTGGTCTTCTGTATGCTTATTCCGAGGTTTCTACTGAAAGCTCGTCAACTGGGGAGCAAAGTGATCCTCATTTCCCTGTTTTGGCCTTGGCAGGTATGGTTTCCCTTCCTTTGGTTTCACCTTCTTGCTCCGCCTTGGATCTTGGAATCCCATTCAGGATCTGATTTCAAACCCTTTGGGGGTGCCTCATCTGAATCTGGACAGTATGAAGCTCACAGCTTGGCTGCTCCAGTTTCCGTGATTGCTATGACTCCTGTATTATCTTCCTCAGTTAGGTCTATTTTGGTGGCTGCTCATAAGTCTTCGACCAGGAAGGTTTATCGCAGCAAGTGGAAATTTTTTCCTTTGGGCCTCTCAAAGGAGTTTAGACCCATTCACGGCTCCAATTTCCACCATTCTTGATTTTCTAGATGATATTTTTCAACATGGAGCTAGCTGTTCTCCTGTCAAGGTTCAGTTGGCTGCCATTTCTCATTTTCACATGGGTGAGAATTCTGCCTCTCTAACCTGATCTAGACTGTGTAAAGCCTTTATTAAAGGCAACTTTTTGTTACGCCCCCTGTCAAGGATCCTGTTCCCCCATGGGACCTTACTATGGTTCTTCAAGCTTTGGTCGCTCCGCCTTTCGAACCCGCTGCTACAGCAGATCTGAAGTATTTGTCTTGGAAAACAGCTTTTCTGGTGGCTGTTGCCTCTGCCAAAAGGGTTTCAGAACTGCAGGCAATGTCCAGCAAAGTTCCTTGCATGATTTTTCACAAAGATAGGGTTTGCCTTCGGACTAATACATCCTTTCTTCCTAAGGTGGCATCATCAGCCAGTATCAATCAGACCATCAATTTGCCTGTGTTCTTTCCTAATTTTACTAACAAGATGGAATACAAACTCCACCTGCTGGATGTTCATAGACAGTTACGATTCTATTTACACAGGGCAAAAAATTTCTGTAAATCTGATCAATTGTTTGTATCCTTCTATAAACCCTTTTTGGGAAAACGTATCTCCAAGGTCACTATTGCTAGATGGATTTTTTCATACATCCTTCAGGTCTATAAGGAGAGAGGCATATCTCCTCCGGGTCAGGTGAGAGCTCATTCCAGTAGATCGATGGCTACATCTGCGGCCTTTTGGTCTAGAGTGTCTTTGGATGATATTTGTTCTGCAGCTACTTGGTCCTCATCTCATGCATTTATTTCTCATTACAAATTGGATTTGACTTCCAGAAGGAGAGCATCCTTTGGTTCCACTGTGCTCCGGAATATCCTTCCATGAGGACCTCCCAGGAGTTTAGTAGCTGGGGACTCTGTCCCACAAGTTGAAGACCAAATGAAGTAAACTACTTCAGATAATTTTATTTATTTATTTTTATTTTACATTTGTTGACCAGGATAGTCCGACTGGATGCATGTCCATTTTCAGCGGAGGCCCGGGGAGAAAAGTTCCAAGGGTAAGCAGATACAGCATTACATAATACCAGCATTACATATTACAAACAGACTATTTACAGTGATTACATAAGTAAGCAAGTTAAACAAGTTCCATCAATCTGTCAGATTTCCTTATTCTGCAACACTTTAACCTTTGTCAGCCCCTCTAAATAATTCTTGTTACTTCTTAACCATATCTCTTTTTACCCTCTTAAATGCCACATGTTCTTCATGTTTCACTGTTGCAGTCATTACATTTGGGTAATCCTGCTGGCAGGTTGCCCTCAGTCGGCCTGAATTCCAAAGTCTTGGGTCCTGAGTCGGTTGCTGTCGCCCCTTCCTTGACGTCAGGTAGTCAGGGGTATAAAAGATGCAGCCGACGCCATTTTCTTCAGTCTTTCTTGCCGTGCGGTGCCCGAAGCAGAAGCAGTTTGCAAGTGCCGGTCGGCCGACTCCTGAGATTTTCATGTTCGAGTTTCAGATCCGAAGTCTTTATTAAAGCTAAGTACCCCATTGGGGAAACTTTTTTCTTGCTCCAGACCGATGTCAGAAAAAGTTAATAATTGTATTTCTTGTGGAAAGAAAATACCTCATAAGGACTTTCATTCTTACTGTATTCCTTGCCTAGGCCCTGACCACGATGTTTCAAGTTGTCGGTTTTGTGCTAGATTTAACCAATGCACTATTAAGCGTCAGTATGATTTTTCATTGAGCTATTTTGGGCGCAGATTTAATTATAAAATGTCGTCGGATAGCCATCCGACTACCGGAGTTCACAAAAAACACAAAGAAAAAGAAAAGGATAGACAAACGAGGCCCAAAACTGATGGAAGAAGCTTCTCCTAAGCCAGTCGCCGGTTCTCAGTGAGGCGCTTTCGCAGCCACTGACGCCCGCTACTTTAGAGTCGCAGGCCGCTACCGACTCCTACGTGGAGTCGGCTATGCCGCTGGAAACTCAAGGTATTGGAGCCTCGGACAGTATTCCCTCCGATGGGTCCGGAGCCGCTGAGCAGGCACTGGCTTTTGAGGGTGTATTCAGACCTAAACATCTATACATTAAACTGACTACAGCTTCAAAGGCAAAGACTAAAGCGCCTGTAAAGACAAAGAAACAAACTCAAGAGCCACATGGACAGGTCTCCATGCCCAAAAAACAGATGCTGAAAATGGCTGAAGACTTGATTACCTTGATCAGGGGTTCCCATCCCCCTCCTGATAAGAGGCCTAGGCAAGAGACAGACTATGAATCTTCAGATCAGGTTTCTATCTCTTCTGATCAGGAATATTCACTTCCCCCCATGAGGATTCTGATGCTGAATAATCTATTCCTTCAGCTTCTCCTCCTGAGGACTACTCTTTTGGGGAAACCTTGCATACCATGAGTGAGCATTTCCACTGGGAGAGCCAAGATTTTTCAGAATCTAAAAAGAGTCTCAGGGACTTCCTTTTACAACCTCAACACAGGCCTCTAGCCATTCCATCTGTGTTAGACATTGTAGATGATGTGTTTTCAGAGTCTAGTCTGACCCCTGACTTCTTACCTCCAGCTCCTGTTTAGCCTGACATATATTACAGGGTTCCTGACTCTCATAAATTCCTTTTCAAAAACCCTACTGCAGACCCAGAGGCTATTTCACAGGGTCCCAAAGGGGTTAAGGCTTCCGCTGCAAAAAACCCTACCCCTTCTGACAGAGATTCTAGGGCCCTGGATAGATTGAGGAAAAATGTTTACACATCTGCTACCTTGGATTTAAGGGCCTTAAACTGTCGGTTTCATATGCTCAAATATCAGCAACATGTCATGACTTTGCTTAAACAGAAAATGTTGTTAAACTCTGAATGTGCAGAAAACAAAGAAATGCAGGATTTATTGCAAATCCGCGGTGGTGGTGCTGCGGTAGTGTTGTCGCCTCACAGTAAGACGCTGTCCGGTTCGACTCTCAGCTAGAGCGTTTTCTGCGTGGAGACATGCGTGAATGGGCATACCTTTGTTGAAGGTTGTGCGTCAGGGCTGACAACTCGGCACGTAAAAATCAACTGCCAATCATTAGCGGATCGAAGGTCCACTGTGGCGACCCCTAACCGGGAAAAGCCGAAAGGCACACATTGCATGCAGCTGAACAAGTTGGAAAGCATACTTTGCAATGTGGTTTTGATTCTCTGGAGGCCTCTTGCAGGGCCGCAGTTACGGGTTCAGTAATTAGGAGGCATGCTTGGTTAAAGGAACAAAATCTGCCCGATCATGTTAAAGTTAAATTATTAGATGCACCGATGTTCTTCATCTCACATTGCTGCAGTCCTAACACTTGGGTAGTCCGCTGTCCCAGTCGGCCCGAATACCAAAGTAAGGCTGACGCCGGTCAAGGCGTGAGTAGTCTGACAGGCCGTCCAGGGGTACAATGCGCATGACCGACGCCATATCCTCGATCTTTTGCCGCATGGTCCGATGCAGAAGCAGCGCAAGTGCAGGTTGGCGTTCTGAGATTTTGTCGGAGTTTCAGACCGAATCAAAGTTGGCTAAGTACCCGTTGGGGAATATTTTGGTTTTTCTTGCCTCAGTATTTTTCCGGATGTCAGAAAAAGTGAATAACTGTATTTCTTGTGGGAAACAGATACCTCATAGGGATTACCATACCTTGTGTATACCTTGTTTAGGGCCTGAGCACGACGTTGTTGGCTGTCGCTCTTGTGCTAGATTTAACAAACGCACTATAAAGAGAAGATTAGATTGTGCCAGGTTAGTTTTGGGAAGCGTGTAATTATAAAATGCCGCCGGATGCTCCGCCCGCTTCGCCTAAAAGGACAAAGCAGCAAAGCCTAGGCTGGAAGAACCGTCTGTCCCTGCTGCCGGTTCTTTAGAGGGCTCGCTGGAGCCAGGGGTGCAGCCAGAAGTTTCTTTGGAGTCCCAGGAGAGACTTTATTACTGCAAGATGTGACCTCTCAGGAGGTAGGCCAAGCTGAAGGGGCTTCTCAGGTAGCTGTTCTTCCCTCCCTGCCTAAGGTGGTTAGGCCTCCCTTCTGTTTCCAAGGCTTCTCCCAGGGGCAGGCCAGGTTTTGTTTCAAGTGTTACCCCTAGTTCTTCAGGTTCTGTGCCTAAGAAGCATATGCTTAAGATGGCAGAAGATTTGATTACAATGATTAGAGGTTCTATGCCCCTCCTGATAAGAGGCCTAGGGTGGAACCTGAGCTTGGAGTTTTGAGCAGTATTCGGATGCTTCTGAGTCTTGCTGAAGACTTGCAGGAGTATTCTCCTTACTCTGATTCTGATGTAGATGATTCTACTCCTTCTGCTTCTCCTCCTGAGGATTTTTCTTTTTCAGAGACTCTTCATTCTATGAGGGAGCATTTTAAATGGGAAGGTCAGGATTTCTCTGATTCCAGGAAAAGGCTTAGAGAATTCTTGTTTCTACCCCAGCATAGGCCTTTAGCTATTCCTCCTGTTCTGGATGTGGTGGAAGATGTTTTTGCAGAGGCTTCTCTGAATCCTGATTCTTTGCCCCCTGCTCCAGTTAAACCGGATAGATATTATAGGGTGCCTGAAGCTCATAAGTATCTTTTAAGAGTCCTAGGGCAGACCCAGAAACTGTTTCTCAGGGGCCTAAAGGTGTTAAGGCTTCTGTTGTTAAAAATCCTGTTCCTCCAGATAAAGAGGCAAGGGCTTTAGATAGATGGGGAAAGAAAGTGTATACTTCTTCCACTTTAGCCATGAGGGCTTTGAATTGCCAGTTTCACATGTTGAAATACCAAAATTATCTCCTTTCACAATTAAAGTCTAAGGTAGATGCTCTGGAAGGTATTGAGTGTAAAGAGTTGCAGGATTTAGTTCATGTTTCTGAACAGGTGGGTAAGCATTCTTTGCAATGTGGTTTTGATGCTGTACAGGCCTCTTCAAGGGTGGCTGCCACTGGTTCGGTTCTTCGCAGGCACGCCTGGCTGAGGGATCAGAATTTAGCTGAGCATGTTAAGACAAGGATTTTAGATGCTCCTTTGCAATCTGATGTGTTGTTTGGTTCGCCTGTGGAAGCAGTTCTAAAGAAAATGGAAGACAAGGCTAAGTCTATGCAGACTGTTAAAGATTTTTTGCAGGTTCAGCCTCCGAAGTTTAGTAGAAATTGGCCTACTAAGGGGTGGACATATCCTGCTTATGATTCCCAGTCTAGGGGTAGGTCTAGACGTGGTAGGGGCAGAGCTCAGGGTTCTTTAGGCCTAGAACAGGAGTTCACCTGCTCAGTCTTCTGGTGAGGGCAGGGGTCAGTCCTTTCGTAAGCAGACCCAATGACCTGCCTTTTCAGCTGCCAGAATCTTCTCGTCTGGCAGCACCCTTGGGAGGAAGGTTGGCACTTTTCAGAGAAAACTGGAGTTTAATTACCCAAGACAGATGGGTATTGGATATCATTCACCACGGTTACAGGTTTTATTTCCATACCTTGCCTCCTTTCAAAGGCATGCCAGACATTCCTCCTCAACAAAGAAAAGAGGCTCACAAGCAAATTTCTCTGTTACTCCAAATAGGAGCCATTCAGCCGGTTCCTGTACCAGAAAGGGGCCTAGGATTTTATTCACGCCTGTTCCTAGTACCAAAAAAGGGAAACACGTGGAGACCAATTTTGGATTTATCTATCCTCAACACTTATCTGGACATTCCCAAGTTCAAAATGTTGACGTTACAACAGCTTTTACCTCTGCTGGGCAAAGATCACTGGATGGTAACTTTGGATCTCAAGGAAGCTTACCTTCATGTTCCTATCAGACTAATTTGCAGGAAGTATCTAGCTGGAAATTCTCATTATCAGTTCTCTGCATTGCCCTTTGGCTTATCTACTGCCCAGAGTATTCACAAAAGTTCTGGCTCCAGTGATAGCTTTCTTCAGGCTAAAAGGAATACAAATCTATCCTTATTTGGACGACTGCCTGATTCTGGCTCAAGAAAGGGAAGTGCTTCTTCAGCATTTGGAATATGTGATAGCAGTGCTAAGATGCCTAGGGTATTCTGTGAACGAAATAAAGTCCAGTCTAGTACCCTCTCAAGACATGTGCTTTCTGGGTGTGAGACTGAATACAGCAACCCAGATGGCCTTTTTAACCCCGGACAAGCAAAGGAATCTTTCTCTTTACTTCCATCAACTATCTCATCAGTCCGGGCTGACTGCAAGGACAGTCCTTCAAGCCTTAGGGTTCATGGCATCTTGTATTCTGGTGCTTCCCAATGCCAAACTGCATATGAGGAAGCTGCAATGGTATCTCAAAATGTATGGACACAGCACTGCCAGGATTTGGACACTGTCATTCAAATAATACCTTGCATTCAACAGGAATTTTTGTGGTGGGCTCAGGAATGTCACCCAAACAAGGGACTCTCTGTGACCCGGCCAGAGGCGAGTCAGATTTTAACGACAGATGCCTCAGACACAGCTTGGGGAGCTCATCTGAATGGAAAGTGGATACAAGACAAGTGGCCTGCCAGACTACAGCATCTACATATCAACATGAAGGAGATGTTAGCAGTCCAGTTTGCATTAATGGCTTTCAAGGATTTACTTCTTCCAGGACAGGTGTTGATTCTGACAGACAACACAACTGTCATGTGGTACATCAACAAGCAAGGGGGAACACATTCTTATCCTCTATGCAGGCAAGCAATGATTTTGTGGGAGACTGCTCTCAGTTTGCAACTAAATCTTCAGGCAAGGTTTCTGCCGGGAGCACAGAACTCCTTAGCAGATGTATTAAGCAGGCAAATCATGGATCCCCACGAGTGGAAACTGGATCTTCATGTATTTCAGACATTGACAGTGTCATGGGGAACTCCAGACATAGATCTGTTCGCTTCTCCACTAAACCACCAGCTGCCAAAGTTTTGCACGAAAAGGTTTCATCCCACAGCTTGGAAAGTGGATGCTCTTTCTTTCAGTTGGAAAAATCTTCATGTGTATGCCTTTCCACCTCTGCCTCTCCTCCCAAAGGTACTCTTAAAGGTCAGACAAGACAAGCCAAGGATGATTTTAATAGCTCCAGATTGGCCTCGGCAGCACTGGTACCCATTACTGAGGAGTCTGGTAAGGAAGCCTCCATGGCCCTTACCTTTGATTCCACACCTATTGTCTCAGAAGGACGGTCATCTACTCAATGTCAAGCTTCACTCTCTTCATCTAACAGCCTGGCATATTCTGTTTTGAGCCATAGCAGGTCTCAGCTTCCTCAACAAGTTTTGAATGTGATTATGGAAGCCAGAAGACCTAGTACAAGGAAAGTGTACATGAAAAATGGAAGAGATTTTTGTTTTGGAGTGCAGCAAAGGATTTGGATGTTTCAGAGCCTAATTTGAGTGTGGCTCTTCAATATCTTACTGAGTTATTGGACAAAGGTTTGTCTTTCTCTTCCATTAAGATTCATGCTGCAGCAATTTCAGCTCACTATGAATGTGACCCTCCATTGTTTTCTCATCCTTTGTTCAAGCAATTTCTTAGAGGGGCAAAGAATATAAGACCCGCTCCTATTCCTGCTTGGGATCTCAATTTTGTGTTGGAGAAACTCACTCTACAACCTTTGGAGCCTGCAGCTGAATTGAAATATTTGTCATGGAAGACTGCTTTTTGTTAGCCATTACCTCTGCAAGAAGGGTGTCTGAATTGCAGGCCCTTATGCGGTGGAGCCTTTCTTGATTTTTCATAAGGATAGGGTATCTTTACGTACTAATCCTTCCTTTATGCCTAAAGTGGTTTCTAGTGTGGCTTTAAACCAAACTATTCATTTGCCTACTTTTTATGCAAATCCCCAGAATAGGGGGGAAAAGATTTTGCACACTTTAGATGTACACAGGCAGTTGCGTTATTATTTAAGCAGGACTAAGGATTTTAGGCAGTCTCAGCAGTTGTTTGTTTCTTTTGCTCTAGGTTCTCAGGGCAAGCCTGTGTCAAAACAAACTATTTCTAAGTGGATTGGGTTTTGCATTACTTTCTGTTACTCCCACCATGGCAAGGAGGTTCCAGCTGGGATTAGGCCTCATTCCACTAGGGCTACTGCCACTTCCACAGCATTTCTAAGGGGGGTGGCAACTAAGGATATTTTGGAGGCAGCTACTTGGAGTTCAGTGCATACTTTCTCTAAGCATTACCACCTTCCTCTCTACTCTAAATCTAGGGCTGGTTTTGCCACTGCTATTTTACAGGGCATGTTGGCAGCTCCTGCTTCTTTGTGATTTGCCATCCTCCCTTACCTCTGCTTTGGGATTCTACCCAAGTGTTAGGACTGCAGCAATGTGAGATGAAGAACATAGTACAGTTTTGTACCTACCATAAATGTAGATGTTCAAGATCCACATTGCTGCAGTCCATACCCTCCTCCTTCCCCTCTGTGTTTGGGGTGGTTGTGTGATTGTACCATTCTAACTTTGTATATATTGTACATATATTGGGTACAGGGGTGTTTGGTGTGTTGTTGTTGTTTTTTGGTTT
This sequence comes from Protopterus annectens, assembly GCF_019279795.1. NCBI lineage: Eukaryota > Metazoa > Chordata > Ceratodontiformes > Protopteridae > Protopterus > Protopterus annectens. The sequence continues at coordinate 1,624,550,863 of NC_056725.1, forward strand.
GGCCTTATCTTTTTAGGGTCTTCTGACATCTGGGGCAAGAAAAGACTGAGGATATGACGTCGGTCATGCGCATTTGTACCCTGACGTCCTGACGTCAGACTAATGCGCCTTGACCGACGTCAGCCTTATACTTTGGTATTCGGGCCGACTGGGACAGCGGACTACCCAAGTGTTAGGACTGCAGCAATGTGGATCTTCGAACATCTACATTTATGGTAGGTACAAAACTGTACTTTACAGCATGATACTTTGTTTAGTGTTAAGGCAGAAGAGGTGTTAAAGAAAATGGAGGACAAAGCTAAATCTATGCAAACTGTCAAAGATTTTTTTACAAGTACAGCCACCTCGGTTTAGTAGACACTGGCCTACAAAGAATTGGTCCTTTCCAGTGTCAGACAGACCTCAGAGGGGTAGATCCAGACGCCCTAGAGCCAGATCCCGGGTGCAAGGTGCATACAGGTCAAAGCAATGCGGTGCTTCTACCTCCAAAAGTGGAGAAGACAAATCACAACCATACAGGAAACGGTCCCAATGACTTCCCCCTGCCTGCACCAAGCACTTATCTCCTGGCAGCACCCTTAGGGGGAAAAATAGCACTATTTTCTCAAAATTGGCACATTATAACCCAGGACAAGTGGGTTCTAAACATAGTGTCACAAGGCTACAAGTTTCACTTCCATACCCTGCCAAACCCAAATGGTTGGCCAGATCTGCCATAAAATCAATGGGCAGAGGCACAAAAACAAGTCTCATCCCTCATGGACATGGCGGCTAGTCAACAAGTACCACAGCAAGAGCAGGGACAAGGATTTTACTCGACTGTTCTCTTGGTACCCAGAAAGGACAAAACCTGGAGACCAATACTGGACCTATCTATTCTAAACACTTTCCTGGGTATGCCAAAATTCAAAATGTTGACCTTGCAGCAGCTTCTGCCCATGCTGGGCAAAAAGGTTTGGCTCGTGACCTTAGACCTTAAAGAGGCATACCTGCATGTCCCAATCAGGCAGTCATGCAGAAGATACCTCAGATTCAAAGCTGGCTCAATGCATTACCAATTCTCTGCACTGCTCTTTGGCTTATCTACTGCGCCCAGGGTCTTTACAAAGTACCTGGCACCAGTAATTGCTTTCTGCAGACAAAGAGGAATACAAATATATCCTTACTTGGATGACTGCCTAATTCAAGCAGAGAACAGGAACATTCTACTACAGCATATGGCGTTTGTGAAAAGACTTTTAATTTGCCTAGGGTACACAGTCAACGAAAAGAAGTCAAAACTAGTACCCTCTCAAGAGATAATATTCCTGGGTGCAAGCTTAAATACAACTGCCCAGATGGCTTATCTCATGCCAGACAAACAAAGGCAACTGACTACCTATTTCAAAAGATTGGCAACAAAGGTCCAGTTATCTGCAAGAAAAATTCTGCAGGCTTTGGGCTTCATGGCATCCTGCATCCTACTAATTCCATATGCAAGACTGCATATGAGGAAACTTCAGTGGTACCTAAAAAATGTCTGGACGCAACATTGCCACAGCCTGGAAACCATGATTACTCTCATTCCCTGCCTGCAACAGGAGTTTCGATGATGGGCGAAGGCTTGTCACCAAAACAAGGGACAGCCATTCACGTTACCCCCAGCAAGGCAGAACCTAACAACGGATGCATCAGATTAGGCCTGGGGGCCCACGTGGCAGGAAGAGGCATTCAGGGCACCTGGTCCACAAACCAAATGCATCTACATATCAGTCAAAAAGAGATGCTAGCTGTCCAAAATGCCCTGACAGACTTCAAGGACCGACGTCATCCGGAACAACTACTGATAAAGACAGACAACACCACGGTCATGTGGTATATAAACAAGCAGGAGGGCACACATTCTTACCCCCTTTGCAGACTAGCCATGGCTTTGTGGGACATGGCATTGACTTACCGAGTTCATCTGCAGGCACAATTCCTGCCAGGAAAGGAAAGTACTCTGGCAGACGAACTAAGCAGAAACCTCATGGATCCCCACGAGTGGCAGCTGGATCCACAAGTCTTCAGCATGATAACAAGGAAATGGGGATGCCTGGACATAGATCTATTTGCCTCCTCTCACAACTACCAACTAAAAAGATTCTGCACAGGGACTTATCACGGAATGTGGATGTCTTATCTTTCAACTGCCTCTCCTCCCAAAGGTACTCCTAAAGGTCAGACAGGAGAAACCAAAGATGATACTGATTGTCCCAGACTGGCCCTGCCAGTACTAGTATCAGATCATAAGGAACTTGTCTCAAAGCCCAGCCTGGACCTTACCTCAAATACCTCATCTACTGTCCCAACAAAACAATCGGATCCTGCACAGCCAACTCAGGACTCTAAACCTGGCAGCATGGCGGATAATGTAGCCATACAAAGCACACCTCTCAGTAAAGCTGTGATGGATGTCATTTTGGATGACAGAAGGCCTAGTACTAGGAAATCTTATGCTGGAAAATGGAAGAGATTTTGTGCTTGGAACCAGGCACAAGGAACTGATACAGCTGTACCAAATATTCCTCAGATTTTGCAATACTTAACTGAGATGCTGGACAAAGGCCTATCTTTCTCATCAATTAAAATTCATGCCTCTGCCATTTCGGCTCATTACAATACGGAGCCACCAATCTTTTCTCATCCTTTATTAAGGCAGTACCTCAGAGGAGCCAAAAATTTAAGACCTCCAAGGAGATCGCCAATACCTGCATGGGGACTTCCGTTATGTCTTGGAAAAGCTCACCCTACCTCCTTTTGAGCCAGCTGCTACTGCTGATATAAAGTTTTTATCTTGGAAAACAGCTCTGCTCCTAGCAATAACTTCTGCAAGACGAGTGTCAGAGCTACAGGCACTCATGGCTGTGGAACGTTTTATCATTTTTTATCCAGACAGGGGGTCTCTGAGTACAAACCCAACATTTATGCCTAAGGTGGTGTCCAGTGTGGCCCTTAACCAAACTATTCATTTGCCAACTTTTTATCCAAATCCACAGAACAAGGGGTGAGAATTCTGCATTCTTTGGACGTACACAGACAACTTAGATTCTATTTGGACAAAACTAATGTTTTCAGGAAGACAGAGCAATTACTAGTGGCATATGCTGCGGGATCACAAGGAAAGGCTATCTCCAAGCAGACTATTTCAAAGTGGATAGGCCACTGCATTTGTTTCTACTATTCACAGCATGGCAAGCCAGTGCCTAAGGGCATTAGGCGATATTCAGCCAGAGCTGCAGCCACTTCAGCAGCCTTTCTCAGGGGAGTACCAACTAAAGACATTTTAGAGGCTGCTACTTGGAGTTCAGTGCACACCTTTACAAAACATTATCATCTGCCACTTTACTCTAAATCCAGGGCAGGTTTTGCCACTGCAGTTATGCAGGGCCTCATAGCGGCTCCTAATGCTGTTTAGCTCCAGCCTCCCAACCATAGCTTTGGGACTCTACCCAAATGTAATGACTGCAACAGTGAAACACGAAGAACATAGTACAGTTGTGTACACCTTACCATAAATGTAGATGTTCTGAGTGTATTCACTGTTGCAGTCCAGGTTACCCACCTGCCATCCCCCTTATTCCTGCTGGAACTTATCTTTCCTTCTCTGATCTATACAACCTATGTGGTGTATTTGCTTGTAGATGAAGGTAAAGTTTATATTGGTGCATGTATGTTTTATATATACATTTTGGCTACCCTTTAGAGGGCACCTGACATCTGGGGCAAGAAAAACTGAAGAAAATGGTGTCGGCTGCATCTTTTATACCCCTGACGACCTGACGTCAGGGAAGGGGCGACAGCAACCGACGCAGGACCCAAGACTTTGGAATTCAGGCTGACTGAGGGTAACCTGCCAGCAGGATTACCCAAATGTAATGACTGCAACAGTGAATACACTCTAACATCTACATTTATGGTAAGTGTACACAACTGTACTTTTCACTTTATTCCACAGATTAGCTATAATTTATGAAGAAATTCCTGTCATCTGTAATAGTTCTCAAATAATTTCCACTACCCATTTCTTAAATTCAATACTTTTTAACAGGTAAACGAGTAAGCACCAGTCTTTCATTTTAACTTCAGTACCCTGCATTTTTATCTTGGTTGTTATTGGTACATGATCTGAAATAGTTTTTTGATATGCGTCAAAGCTTTCAATTAAATGCATGTTCCTGTGAAATATAATGTCTGTCTAGAGTAGCCCAGTTATTGTACCTCGGGGAATATGTGTATTCTATCTCACTGAGATCCTACTGAATTCACATCTTCCATACCAAATATTTTCATAAATTTCTTCAAAAAAATCTACCCTCTTCTGTTATGCTTTCCCTTCTAGGCCACCCCAGATACATCCTCACTGTTGGAAGTAAAGTCAGGCCACCTATGTGATATTCCTTGCTAAAAGCTGGTAATATCTCCCCAGATTTTCTTAAACTCCATAATAGTAGTTTTAGGTGGAATATAAATACATGACAGCATAATCCTCCTCCCTTGCGAGTAGCCCCTTACTACCACAAATCTCCCATTAGTATTTTATTTTCCCTCTTCTATCACTATTGGAGTTGCTGTAACAATTAGCATAAGTATTCCACGTTTCATTTGTCCCTGAGATTTTGCTTAATATCCATCCTGAAATCCTTTTGGTATAAACTTCACATGCTCACTTTTTTTCCAAATATGTCTCCTGTAGCATTGCGATTGCATGCTGCATTTTTTATAAAACTTTTTATAGCATTTAATCGGTATGAATTCACAATATATTATAATATTTAACATAACATAATTAACTAAAGAACTGAAGAAACTATAAACTCAATAACAAAAGATTGCATTAAACAAAAACAATATTTTTCTAATAAATCTCTAAGTTTTTCGCATTTTTTTCTTGCTAGGGTAAATAAATTCAGCAAAAGTGTATTTTTACTTTTCCAATCTATTGTAATAACTTTCCTGGTGATAGCAAAGATGGACCAAAGGAGAAGCATGTGTGTTTTTGGTATTGAATCTGAAACTGGAATGTTAAATAAAATCAAGGAATTTGTAACATTGCAGTTGTCTGACCACACTGCTTTAGCAAAGTTTCTGAATTCTAAACAAAATGGAAGTCATCTCACATTTTATAATGTTATGTAGCCAGTTTGCATCTAATACCTCATCACACATCTAACATTTTATTTTCTCTGTTTTATAAATCGGTGCACTCTGCATTTCTTCATGTAATGCAATACTTTACATTTTTTTGTCAATACCTGTTAGGCCATTTACATTCCGAAATAATTTGTATAGTGGAACCATTATGATAAGTGATTATTCCCACCTACTCTGAGAGCTTTTTTAAATGCCTGTTTCCAGCTTTTGGGTTACATGCACCCAGTAATGTTTGGCAGGTTTATCTCTTAAACAATTGTTTCTTTTCATCTCCATTTGAACCTATGCCACATTTTACAAGCATTTTGTTTTAATGAAATCCCTAAAAAAAAAAAAAAAAAAAAAACCTCACCCCAGAACACCCCCATAACCATGTACACTTTTCAAGTAATGCAGTTTAACCCTCCTAATAACAGCAATTGTCTCAAATCAATAGCTGCATGCACAGGCATAACTTAACCTAAGTTAGCCATGCTAAGACACATGTTACAGCTTGTGTTCCCACTTGCATTAATTGCTGTCTGTTCTTATCTTAACTTCATTCCCCTCCCAGATATGAAAAATGGTTTATATGCTTCCAGAAAGCATGAACCTTTGACCTTAAAGTATTTTGGCTTTTATTGCTTCTCCCTATAGTCAGCGTGTTTCCATGGAAACGCACATACCGAATGTACAACTCTGCAAACCTTTCAGCTTGAGGAAAACTTTTCATTATACTCTCTGTCCTCTTATTTACTTGCTTACACACACACAGATATTTAAATCAAATAGATGTTAGGGTGACTGGCACTTGTACTTTTGATTAGTAGAAAAGGGAGCGGATGTCCTTGTATTGCACTTATAGTTTAGTTGTATGTGCATAACAGTAATTTCTGTTTACACTTATCTCCTCAGTTTAAGAATCTAAAGTTTCTACAGCTACTATAATACTGTCACATGTGCTTCATTGGCTTTTATTTATGTGCAGTGATGTAGACCTGATAGCTCTGTGGGGCTTTCCTCTCACTTATAAAGGTGGTCCTGCCTATTGACGGAGCATGCAGGGAATCAGTATCTCTGGGAATGCATGAGCCTTTAAGACTGGCAGAACAGTGGCAGAGGTCAGTGGTAGGTAAGCAAGAAAGGGAAAAGTGACCTGAAATAACACTTTCCTATAATTTTATGTCACATTATGTTTTCAGGAGTTCTGGATGAGGAAAGTGTTGTGAAGAATGTTTCCTTCGGAAGGGTGGGAATTTTGGAGTGGAATAATTTATTTGACAAGTTGAGTATCATTTTCCAAAAAAGAGCTTGCATATCCTGGCGATTCCTGTACCAGCCTAAGTTTTATTATTATATTTTGTTTCTAGCTTGTTTAGTGAGGTAAGCCAGTAACTTATAGACCTATTTCGTGTTCAGCTGAGGTGTTGCCCTCGAAGAACAGATCATAAATGAAGATTGCAACAAGCTGTAATATGCTAGTATTATTAATTTGATTAAATATGCATTTCAGCATGTGCAGCTAAAAATGTACAATAATCATGCAGTTTAAGGTTATACAACTGGTAAAGTGCTAAAAGTTTTTTTTTTTTTTCATTTCAGCATGTCATTTTGAATTTAGAGTGAGAAAGTACCGAGCATGAATACCTGTATTGGAAAGAAAACAGAATGTACACCAAAAACATCCATTAGAAGGCAGCAGGAATCAAGACAAGTTAAATTCACCAGTGTTTTAATTAATAGAGTTAGTGTTTTTGTCTAAAGACTTCATCAGAATAACTTTAAAAACATCCATCCACATTTAAATACTTTTAGATTAAAACAGTCAGTTAACACATTAGCCAGTAAATTCAACAATGAAACAAACTCATTACTAGCCTGTTAAAGCAAACTTGTTAAAACCGACTATCACATAACATCCTTAGTAAATCAGCCATACAAACAATAATAGATGTTATTGTAAAAAACATTTTATATGATATTTTCATTAATACCAGGATGTTTATCTGCTTGAATTCTAACCTACTAAAAAATCTCCCTTCTGAGTAATTGATTTTTATAATTTTCACCTCTGAGATCTTTGGGATCTGTTCAAGGACTGATTTTTTTTTTAAAGGAAGTGCAAACCGTAGAATATTTATATAAAGCATTTTTTTATATCTTTTTCTTTGTGACATATAAATATTATTATCCTCTAACATTCAACTTCCTGGTGGTCATTCCTATGTAAAAAGACTGACATCATAAACAAATTGCGATGTACACTAAACCAGCAGTGTTACAATTAAAATGCCCATCTAACTTAATACTCCTGTCCATATGGGGTAACATAATAGAAGGACCTTTGCAAATATAGTTGCAAACTATATAAAAGCCACATTTAAACATACCCAAGTCCTTATTGGAAGGTATGATTGCCATTTTTGTGACATCCTTTTCTAAAAAGTACTTGATAATTTAATTAGGCCATTCTCCAACCTTCCCAACCTTGAAATTACCCTTAAGAATTCTCCAGTTCTGATGTATTATATTTCTAATGTATTATATTTCTAATGCTGACATCATCCACTGTCATACGTAAAAAAAAACTACTAGCTTATTTTGCGTCAACATTATTTATATTAATGGGCATCCCAGTTGACAAAATGGGAGGGAAATTAAACAATCTCTTGGTAATAATTTATTCAGCCATCTTAAGCAGTTCTCCCAACCCATAACCTCTTTCATGAAACAAATTTATGACATCCTCAATACCTTTCAAAAAGACTTCCTGTTCAGTAGTTCATCTAGAAACCCTAATCGTTTGTCCTCTGGGTATATTTTTCTTCATGTAATAAGGATGTGCACTCTGAAAATGCAAATAGTTATTAGAAAAACATTCCTTCCTATAAGTCTGACTACTATTTTTTTTCTGTATTGTGCCCCAATGAATAGTAATATCTAACAAAATGTACAGTCGAAAACTTATTATCTAAATTAAAGGACAAAAATTCACTACTTTGGTTTATATTTAAAATAAAATTGGAAATTCCGTCTTTATTAGTATCTGTGACAAAAAGTATTCTACAAATCTCTTATAGTCAGTTTATCATGAACTGTGAAAAAGGGTTTTGTTGCAGAAAGTAGATTATTTTTTAAATCCTGTAGTTCAGAGATTGGAAAGCTATATTAAAGATTTGTGGCATTTTTTTTAGATTGTTTGTTTGAATAAAGCCACTTTCGAAGGAGAATATACCACAATGTTTACCGTGAATGTAGAGTCCCTTATATACCAGCATACCTATAGAAGAGGGCATGGATTTTTTGAGATTCTTTTTGGTTAAATTCAGTCAGTACAGTGCTGACACACTTAGTACCATTTGTCAGTTAATTGAACTAATGTTGGAAAATTTAATGGGCAATATTTTCGTCAGAAACGGGGTGACGATGGGTGCTACATTAGCTCCATCCTTTGCCAATTTAATCATGGGATGGTGGGCGACTCCGTTTCGGCAAGAAGTCCCTTTTTTTCACAGCTCATATACTCAGCTCAACTATGTAACAGATTTGTAGACTATTTGTTGTCACAGATAACAATGAAGAGGACATTTCCAATTTTATTTTAGATATAAACCAAAGTAGTGAATTTTTGTCCTTTAAATTAGATAATACGTTTTCGACTGTGCATTTTTAGATATTACTGTTCATTGGGACGCGATGCAGAAAAAAATTAACTGGTCAGATTTACAGGAAGGAATGTTTTCCTATTAACTATGTGCATTTAGAGTGCACATCCTTATTATATGAAGAAAAATATACCCAGGGGACAAATGATTAGGGTTTTTAGACTAACTATTGAACAGGAAGTCTTTTTGAAAGGTATTGAAATAAGAGGTTATGAGTTGGGAGAACTGCTTAAGACAGCTGAAGAAATTCTTACCAAGAGATCTAATTTCCCTCCA